>NW_027140261.1:10000-12500 GCF_036365525.1 Heterodontus francisci | reverse complement strand
CTCTCCCTCAGCCCATCCGTCTCTCTCTCCCTCAGCCCATCCGTCTCTCTCTCTCTCAGCCCATCCGTCTCTCTCTCTCTCCCTCAGCCCATCTCTCTCTCTCTCTCTCCCTCAGCCCATCTCTGTACCTTTCTCTCGCTCTCTCTCCCTCACCCCATCTCTTTCTCTATCACTCCTCTCTCTCTCTCTGCCTCAGCCCATCTCCGTATCTTTCTCTCGCTCTCTCTCCCTCACCCCATCTCTCTCTCTGTCTCTCTATCTCTCTCCCTCAGCCCATCCGTCTCTCTCTCCCATCAGCCCATCCGTCTCTCTCCCTCAGCATCCGTCTCTCTCTCTCTCTCTCTTTCTCCCTCAGCCCATCCGTCTCTCTCTCCTCAGCCCATCTCTCTCTCTCTCTCTCTCCCTCAGCCCATCTCTCTCTCTATCTCTCCTCAGCCCATCTCTCTCTCTATCTCTCCCTCTCTCTCCTCATCCCATCCGTCTCTCTCTCTCACTCAGCCATCTCTCTCTCTCTCTCTCTCTCCCCCTCAGCCCCATCTCCGTATCTTCTCTCGCTCTCTCTCCCTCACCCCATCTCTCTCTCTCTCTCTCTCTCTCTGTCTCTCTATCTCTCTCTCTCCCTCTCTCTCCCTCAGCCCATCCGTCTCTCTCTCCCTCACCCCATCTCTCTCTCTATCTCTCTCTCTCTCTCTCTCTCTCCTCCCTACCCCATCCGTCTCTCTCTCCCTCACCCCATCTCTCTCTCTCTCTCTTTCTCCCTCAGCCCATCCGTCTCTCTCTCCCTCAGCCCATCCGTCTCGCTCTCTCCCTCAGCCCATCTCTCTCTCTCTCTCTCCCTCAGCCCATCTCTGTACTTTCTCTCGCTCTCTCTCCCTCACCCCCATCTCTTTCTCTATCACTCTCACTCTCTCTCTCTGCCTCAGCCCATCTCCGTATCTTTCTCTCGCTCTCTCTCCCTCACCCCATCTCTCTCTCTGTCTCTCTATCTCTCTCCCTCAGCCCATCCGTCTCTCTCTCCCTCAGCCCATCCGTCTCTCTCTCTCTCTCTCTCTCTTTCTCCTCAGCCCATCCGTCTCTCTCTCCCTTAGCCCATCTCCTCTCTCTCTCTCTCCCTCACGCCCATCCTCTCTCTATCTCCCCCTCAGCCCATCTCTCTCTCTATCTCTCCTCTCTCTCCCTCATCCCATCCGTCTCTCTCTCTCACTCAGCCCATCTCTCTCTCTCTCTCTCTCTCCCCCTCAGCCCATCTCCGTATCTTCTCTCGCTCTCTCTCCCTCACCCCATCTCTCTCTCTCTCTCTCTCTCTGTCTCTCTATCTCTCTCTCTCCCTCTCTCTCCCTCAGCCCATCCGTCTCTCTCTCCCTCAGCCCATCCGTCTCTCTCTCCCCTCAGCCCAACCGTCTCTCTCTCTCTCTCTCCCCTCTCTCTCCCTCACCCCATCCGTCTCTCTCTCCCTCAGCCCATCTCTCTCTATCTCTCACTCTCTCTCTCTCTCTTTCTCCTCACCCCATCCGTCTTTCTCTCCCTCAGGCCATCCGTCTCTCTCTCCCACACCCCATCTCTCTCTCTATTCTCTCTCTCTCTCCCTCCCTCTCTCTCCCTCACCCCATCCGTCCTCTCTCCCTCAGCCCATCTCTTTCTCTCTCTCACTCTCTCTCTTTCTCCCCTCACCCCATCCGTCTCTCTCCCCCTCACCCCATCCGTCTCTCTCCCCCTCAACCCCATCCGTCTCTCTCGCCCACACCCCATCTCTCTCTCTCCCTCTCTCTCCCTCTCTCTCCCTCCCTCTCTCTCTCTCAGCCCATCTCTCTCTCTCTGTCACTCGCTCTCTATCTCTCTCCCTCTCTCTCCCTCAGCCCATCCGTCTCTCGCTCTCCCTCAGCCCATCTCTCTCTCTCACTCTCTCCCTCAGCCCATCTCCGTATCTTTCTCTCGCTCTCTCTCCCTCACCCCATCTCTCTCTGTCTCTCTATCTCTCTCATCTCCCTTTCTCTCCCTCACCCCATCCGTCTCTCTCTCCCTCAGCCCATCTCCCCCTCTCTCTCCCTCACCTCTCTCTCCCTCTCTCTCTCTCTCTCCCTCTCTCCTCTCCTCCTCACCCCATCCGTCTCTCTCTCCCTCTCTCTCTCCCTCACCCCATCTGTCTCTCTCTCCCTCACCCCATCCGTCTCTCTTTCCCTCACCCCATCTCTCTCTCTCTCTCTCACCCCATCTCTCTCTCTCTCTCTTTCTCCTCAGCCCATCCGTCTCTCTCTCCTCAGCCATCCGTCTCTCTCTCCCTCACCCCATCTCTCTCTCTCTCTCTCCCTCTCTCTCCCTCAGCCCATCTCTCTCTCTATCTCTCCCTCAGCCCATCTCTATCTTTCTCTCGCTCTCTCTCCCTCACCCCATCTCTTTCTCTATCACTCTCTCTCTCTCTCTCTCTCTCTCCCTCAGCCCATCTCTCTCTCTCTCTCTCTGCTCAGCCCATCTCCGTATCTTTCTCTCGCTCTCTCTCCCT
>NW_027140261.1:0-5000 GCF_036365525.1 Heterodontus francisci | reverse complement strand
CTCCCTCAGCCCATCCGTCTCTCTCTCCCTCAGCCCATCCGTCTCTCTCTCCCTCAGCCCATCTCTCTCTCTCTCCCTCTCTCTCCCTCACCCCATCCGTCTCTCTGTCTTTCTCAGCCCATCCGTCTCTCTCTCCTCACCTCACCTCATCTCCCCTCTATCTCTCTCTCTCTCTCTCTCTTTCTCCCTCAGCCCATCCGTCTCTCTCCCCCTCACCCCATCTCTCTCTCCATCACTCTCTCTCTCTCTCCCTCAGCCCATCTGTCTCTCGCTCTCCCCTCAGCCCATCTCTCTCTCTCTCCTCTCTCTCTCTCTCTCTCTCTCCCTCAGCCCATCTCCATATCTTTCTCTCGCTCTCTCTCCCTCGCCCCATCTCTCTCTCTGTCTCTCTATCTCTCTCTCTCCCTCTCTCTCCCTCACCCCATCCGTCTCTCTCTCCCTCAGCCAATCCGTCTTTCTCTCCCTCTCTCTCCCTCAGCCCATCTCTCTCTCTCTCTCTCTCTCTCTTTCTCCCTCACCCCATCCGTGTCTCTCTCTTTCTCAGCCCATCCGTCTCTCTCTCCTCACCCCATCTCTCTCTCTATCTCTCTCTCTCTCTCTCTCTCCCTCACCCCATCCGTCTCTCTCTCCCTCACCCCATCTCTCTCTATCTCTCTCTCTCTCTTCTCCCTCAGCCCATCCGTCTCTCTCTCCCTCAGCCCATCCGTCTCTCTCTCTCCCTCAGCCCATCCGTCTCTCTCTCCCTCAGCCCATCCGTCTCTCTCTCTCTCCCTCAGCCCATCTCTCTCTCTCTCTCTCCCTCAGCCCATCTCTGTACCTTTCTCTCGCTCTCTCTCCCTCACCCCATCTCTTTCTCTTTCACTCTCTCTCTCTCTCTCCCTCGCTCTCTCTCTCTCTGCCTCAGCCCATCTCCTTATCTTTCTCTCGCTCTCTCTCCCTCACCCCATCTCTCTCTCTGTCTCTCTATCTCTCTCCCTCAGCCCATCCGTCTCTCTCTCCCTCAGCCCATCCGTCTCTCTCTATCTCTCTCTCTCCTCTCCCTCACCCCATCCGTCTCTCTCTCCCTCAGCCCATCTCTCTCTCTCTCTCTCTCTCTTTCTCCCTCAGCCCATCCGTCTCTCTCTCCCTCAGCCATCTCTCTCTCTCTCTCCCTCAGCCCATCTCTCTCTCTATCTCTCCCTCAGCCCATCTCTGTATCTTTCTCTCGTTCTCTCTCCCTCACCCCATCACTTTCTCTATCACTCTCTCTCTCTCCCTCAGCCCATCCGTCTCTCTCTCCCTCAGCCCATCCGTCTCTCTCTCCCTCAGCCCATCCGTCTCTCTCTCCCTCAGCCCATCCGTCTCTCTCTCCTCAGCCCATCCGTCTCTCTCTCCCTCAGCCCATCTCTCTCTCTCCTCACCCCATCTCTCTCTCCCTCACCCCATCCGTCTCTCTCTCCCTCAGCCCATCCCTCTCTCTCTCCCTCAGCCCATCCCTCTCTCTCTCTCTTTCTCCCTCACCCCATCCGTCTCTCTCTCCCTCAGCCCATCCGTCTCTCTCTCTATCAGCCCATCCGTCTCTCTCTCTCTCTCTCTCTCTCTCCCTCAGCCCATCCGTCTCTCTCTCCCTCAGCCCATCCGTCTCTCTCTCCCTCAGCCCATCCGTCTCTCTCCCCCTCAGCCCATCCGTCTCTCTCCCCCTCACCCCATCCGTCTCTCTCTCTCTCTCTCTCGATCCCTCTCTCTCCCTCAGCCCATCCGTCTCTCTCTCCCTCAGCCCATCCGTCTCTCTCCCCCTCAGCCCATCCGTCTCTCTCCCCCTCACCCCATCCGTCTCTCTCTCTCTCTCTCTCGATCCCTCTCTCTCCCTCAGCCCATCTCTCTCTATCTCTCCCTCAGCCCATCTCCGTATCTTTCTCTCGCTCTCTCTCCCTCACCCCATCTCTCTCTCTGTCTCTCTATCTCTCTCTCTCCCACACCCCATCCGTCTCTCTCTCCCTCAGCCCATCTCTCTCTCTCTCCCTCTCTCTCCCTCACCTCATCTCTCCCTCTATCTCTCTCTCAATCTCTCTTTCTCCCTCAGCCCATCCGTCTCTCTCTCCCTCACCCCATCTCTCTCTCCATCACTCTCTCTCTCTCTCTCCCTCAGCCCATCTCTGTATCTTTCTCTCGTTCTCTCTCCCTCACCCCATCTCTTTCTCTATCACCCCATCCGTCTCTCTCTCCCTCAGCCCATCCCTCTCTCTCTCCCTCAGCCCATCCGTCTCTCTCCCCCTCACCCCATCCGTCTCTCTCTCTCTCTCTCTCTCGATCCCTCTCTCTCCCTCAGCCCATCCGTCTCTCTCCCCCTCAGCCCATCCGTCTCTCTCCCCCTCAGCCCATCCGTCTCTCTCCCCCTCACCCCATACGTCTCTCTCTCTCTCTCTCTCGATCCCTCTCTCTCCCTCAGCCCATCTCTCTCTATCTCTCCCTCAGCCCATCTCCGTATCTTTCTCTCGCTCTCTCTCCCTCACCCCATCTCTCTCTCTGTCTCTCTATCTCTCTCTCTCCCACACCCCATCCGTCTCTCTCTCCCTCAGCCCATCTCTCTCTCTCCCTCTCTCTCCCTCACCTCATCTCTCCCTCTATCTCTCTCTCTCTCTCTCTCTTTCTCCCTCAGCCCATCCGTCTCTCTCTCCCTCACCCCATCTCTCTCTCCATCACTCTCTCTCTCTCTCTCCCTCAGCCCATCCGTCTCTCGCTCTCCCTCAGCCCATCTCCATATCTTTCTCTCGCTCTCTCTCCCTCGCCCCATCTCTCTCTTTGTCTCTCTATCTCTCTCTCTCCCTCTCTCTCCCTCACCCCATCCGTCTCTCTCTCCCTCAGCCAATCCGTCTCTCTCTCCCTCTCTCTCTCCCTCTCTCTCACTCAGCCCATCTCTCTCTCTCTCTCCCTCAGCCCATCTCTCTCTCTCTCTCTCTCTCTCTCTCTTTCTCCCTCACCCCATCCGTGTCTCTCTCTTTCTCAGCCCATCCGTCTCTCTCTCCCTCACCCCATCTCTCTCTCTATCTCTCTCTCTCTCTCTCTCCCTCACCCCATCCGTCACTCTCTCCCTCACCCCATCTCTCTCTCTCTCTTTCGCTCTCTCTCTTTCTCCCTCAGCCCATCCGTCTCTCTCTCCCTCAGCCCATCCGTCTCTCTCTCCCCCAGCCCATCCGTCTCTCTCTCTCTCCCTCAGCCCATCCGTCTCTCTCTCTCTCCCTCAGCCCATCTCTCTCTCTCTCTCTCTCTCAGCCCATCTCTGTACCTTTCTCTCGCTCCCTCACCCCATCTCTTTCTCTATCACTCTCTCGCTCTCTCTCCCTCTCTCTCTCTCTGCCTCAGCCCATCTCTCTCTCTGTCTCTCTATCTCTCTCCCTCAGCCCATCCGTCTCTCTCTCCCTCAGCCCATCCGTCTCTCTCTCCCTCAGCCCATCCGTCTCTCTCTATCTCTCTCTCTCTCTCTCTCCCTCACCCCACCCGTCTCTCTCTCCCTCAGCCCATCTCTCTCTCTCTCTCTCTCTCTCTCTCCCTCACCCCATCCGTCTCTCTCTCCCTCAGCCCATCCGTCTCTCTCGATCTCTTTCTCTCTCTGCCTCCCTCTCTCTCCCTCACCCCATCCGTCTCTCTCTCTCTCTCTTTCTCTCTCTCCCTCAGCCCATCCGTCTCTCTCTCCCTCAGCCCATCCGTCTCTCTCTCCCTCAGCCCATCCGTCTCTCTCTCCCTCAGCCCATCCGTCTCTCTCTCCCTCAGCCATCCGTCTCTCTCTCGCTCAGGCCCATCCGTCTCTCTCTCCCTCACCCCATCTCTCTCTCCATCACTCTCTCTCTCTCTCTCCCTCAGCCCATCTCCCATATCTTTCTCTCGCTCTCTCTCACTCGCCCCATCTCTCTCTCTGTCTCTCTATCTCTCTCTCTCCCTCTCTCTCCCTCACCCCATCCGTCTCTCTCTCCCTCAGCCAATCCGTCTCTCTCTCCCTCACCCCATCTCTCTCTCTCTCTCTCCCTCTCTCTCTCTCTCTCTCTCCCCCTCTCCCCCTCTCTCTCTCCCTCACCCCATCGTCTCTCTCTCCCTCAGCCATCCGTCTCTCTCTCTCTCTCTCTCTCTCTCTCTTTCTCCCTCACCCCATCCGTGTCTCTCTCTTCTCAGCCCATCCGTCTCTCTCTCCCTCACCCCATCTCTCTCTCTCTCTCTCACTCTCTTTCTCCCTCAGCCATCCGTCTCTCTCTCCCTCAGCCCATCCCGTCTCTCTCTCCCTCACCCCATCTCTCTCTCTCTCCTCCTCTCTCTCCCTCAGCCCATCTCTCTCTCTATCTCTCCCTCAGCCCATCTCTGTATCTTTCTCTCGCTCTCTCTCCTCACCCATCTCTCTCTCTCTCACTCTCTCTCTCTCCCTCAGCCCATCCGTCTCTCTCTCCCTCAGCCCATCCGTCTCTCTCTCCCTCAGCCCATCCATCTCTCTCCCCCTCAGCCCATCCGTCTCTCTCTATCTCTCTCTCTCTCTCTCTCTCTCTATCTCTCTCTCTCTCCCCTCAGCCCGTCTCTCTCCTCAGCCCGTCTCTCTCTCTCTCTCTATCTCTCCCTCAGCCCATCTCCGTATCTTTCTCTCGCTCTCTCTCCCTCACCCCATCTCTCTCTCTGTCTCTCTATCTCTCTCTCTCCCTCTCTCTCCTCACCCCATCCGTCTCTCTCTCCCTCAGCCCATCCGTCTCTCTCTCCCTCAGCCCATCCGTCTCTCTCTATCACTCTCTCTCTCTCTGTCTCCCTCTCTCTCCCACACCCCATCCGTCTCTCTCTCCCTCAGCCCGTATCTCTCTCTGTCTCTCTATCTCTCTCTCTCCCTCTCTCTCCCTCAGCCCATCCGTCTCTCTCTCCTCAGCCCATCCGTCTCTCTCTCCCTCAGCCCATCCGTCTCTCTCTATCACTCTCTCTCTCTCTGTCTCCCTCTCTCTCCCACACCCCATCCGTCTCTCTCTCCTCAGCCCGTATCTCTCTCTCTCTCA
>NW_027140260.1:0-32735 GCF_036365525.1 Heterodontus francisci | reverse complement strand
TAAAACTGAGTGGAGAAGCCCTGGAAATGAAAGACTCTTTCCGTACAATGCAACCTCATTACGTTTGAATGGCTGATGTACACCAGTTCACTACACCAAAAAGAAAATCTAACAGGTGGGAGAGAAGATAGATCTCCAATAGGTCAATGATATACACATATGCAACATACTGCTACCCATCTGTTAGCTTCACAGAAGCTCAGTGAAGCAATTCACAATGAGTCACACTGAACTACAGTCTTATGTCATATTTACAATGCTACTGCTGGTGGATAGCAACCATAGTAATCCAACGTTTGAGATGAAGGGAAAAGCAGCACACCAAAGAGAAAGAACAACGAACCGAACAAAAATTGGAAAGGGGATGAAGGGGGAAAAAAAGAAACAGCAATGATAACTAGAGAGGATACAAGTAACATCCCAGAAATAGCCTGTAAATCAGGAAATGAAGGGAGGGAGGAACTCAACAAAATTACAATCACCAGGGAAGTGATACTGAACAAATTGTTGGAGCGGAGGACTGACAAGTCCCCGGGTCCTGATGGACTTCATCCTACGGTCTTAAAAGAAGTGGCTAGTGAGATAGTTGACGTGTCGGTTTTAATTTCGCAAAGTTCCATCGATTCGGGAAGGTTCCATTAGATTGGAAAATAACCAATGTAACTCCTTTATTCAAAAAGGGAAGACAGAAAGCAGGAAATTACAGGCCAGTTAGCTTAACATCTGTCATAGGGAAAATTTTAAGAAGGTATTATTAAAGATGTTATAGCAGGGTATTTAGAAAAAATAAAGGTAATCAGACAGAGTCAACATGGTTTTGTGAAAGGGAAATCATGTTTAACCAATTCCTGGAGTTCTTTGAAGTAGTAACATGTGTTGTGGATAAAGGGGAACTGGTGGATGTACTGTACTTAGATTTCCAGAAGGCATTTGATAAGGTGCCACATCAAAGGTTATTGCGGAAAATAAAAGCTCATGGTGTAGGGGGTAACATATTGATATGGATAGAAGATTGGCTAGTTAACAGGAAACAGATAGTAGACATAAATGGGTCATTTTCTGGTTGGCAAAATGTAACGAGTGGTTCAGGGATCTGTGCTGGGGCCTCAACTTTTTACAATTTATATAAATGACTTGGATGAAGGGACCGAAGGTATTGTTGCTAAATTTGCTGATGACACAAAGATAGGTAGGAAAGTAAGTTGTGAAGAGGATACAAGGATGCTACAAAGGGATATAGATAGGTTAAGTGAGTGGGCAAAGATCTGGCAAATGGAGTATAATGTGAGAAAATGCAAAATAGTCCACTTTGGCAGGTAGAATAAAAAAAGCATGTTATCTAAATGGTGAGAGATTGCAGAGCTCTGAGATGCAGAGGGATCTGGGTGTCCTAGTGCATGAATCACAAAAGGTTAGTATGCAGGTTCAGCAAGTAAGTAGGGAAGCTAAGAGAATGTTATTGTTTATTGTGAGGGGAATTGAATACAAAAGTAGGGAGGTTATGCTTCAGTTATACAGGGCATTGGTGAGACCACATTTGGAATACTGTGTATAGTATTGGTCTCCTTATTTAAGGATGTAAATACGTTGAAAGCAAGTCAGAGAAGGTTTACTAGACCAATATCTGGAATGGGTGGGTTGTCTTATGAGGAAAGGTTGGACAGGTTAGGTTTGTACCTGCTGGAGTTAAGAGGAGTAAGAGGCGACTTGATTGAAACATACGAGATCCAGAGGGGTCTTGACAGGGTGGATGTGGAAAGGATGTTTCCCCCTTGTGGGAGAATCTAGAAATAGGGGTCACCCATTTAAGACAGAGATGAGGAGAATTTTTTTCTCTCTGAGGGTCAAGTGTCTTTGGAATTCTCTTCCTCAGAAGGCAGTGGAAGCAGAGTCTTTGAATATTTTTAAGGTAGAGGTAGATAGATTCTTGATAAGCAAGGGGGTGAAAGGTTATCAGGGGTAGGCAGGAATATGGAGTCGAGGTTACAATCAGATCAGCCATGATCGTGTTGAATGGTGGAGCAGGCTCAAGGGGCCAAGTGGCCTACCCCTGCTCCTAATTCGTATGTTCGTATGTAACAAGTTAAAAAAAAAACAGGAATATCTATGGAAACAATTTTCGGAATGTGATACATAGCAAGTGAGAGCAACAAATTAATTTTTAATTTTTTTGTGGCCACTGTCAGCACAATGTTTACCCATATCAAAAATAGAAGGTAAAGTTCTCTACATTACCAAACAATGTGTCACAACAAGATCAGCACACAGCTACCCCAGAGGTTTAGTGAGCATAGTGGTATTGTACCAGATTAGTAAGATCCCAGATTTGATGCCCAGTCTCCAAGTTAGCTGACTTCAGCGAGAGCAGTGGCGGGGCGCTACAACTGGCCCGAGTGCCCTTGGAATGGGGAGTGAGAAAAGCTCCCTGCTCCCTAGTGAAAGATGTATGTGAGAAGATGTTTGTGAGAAGACAAAACCAGCCTGTATGACTCCTCAATGGTTTAAACTTGCACATGAATGCCGATTTAGTCAAAGTACCACAAGGCTACTGGCAATTATGATACAAGCTCTCAGCATAAGTCAGTACCTTCAGGAGAAGGGGCAGGAGAAAGAAAACGAGACAAACTGGAAAAGTAACAACTATTATGCGGCTGTAAATCTATCTGTTCCCAGCCATCCTTGTAGTCTTACTAAGCAATACTTCAAATTTGCGTGTTATGGGTTCATGCCCAAATTCCACTTGGAAGTGAATCGAGACCACCCAAAGTCATTTCACTCGAGACAAGTCTCCTCATCCTCTGGCTGCAAGTACCTCATTTGTCTCGGCTACATCCTGTACCAGAGGTGAAAAGAAGTGTGCCAACCTAATGCACAAATTGATTTTAAGTTAAAAACTGAAAAGAATCACCCAAGTACAGTCAAGAACTGACCACACAGAAACATGGGGTATCCATGTGGGTAGTCCAGAGCCTATAACCAGCCAGCTGGAGGAAGTAAATTGAATGCTGCTATGAAGCACCTTGGGACATTTTACTAGGTTAAAGGCTCTCTCTCTCTCTATAATGGAACTTTGCAATGTTTCTTTAGAAAAAGTGTAAGATAACAGTAAATGCTGCAGAGTGCATTACATGGGTCAGTCATTTGTGCAAATTGCAAATAGGTATGTTTTTATATACAAGAACAGCAGCTACTGAAATGAAACAAATGTAAACACAACATAATTTTCTTCCAATTCTAAATGTTAGTGAAAGCTAGAGAAAGCAATGACTCTTAAACCAGTGGCAAATGGAGAAAGATACGTAAACCATGGGTTAACAATCTCCCCTGAAAGTATATTCTTTCAACTGGGTTGCGTGGCATGTGTTTGTCAGCAACACAGCACCTGACAAGGAAATGGTATGGACTAGAAAAGTGGTAACAAATACAGTTTAAAATTAAGAAGCACTTTTCAATGGACTGCCCCAGTCCATGATACTTTCCAGGTCCCCACTGGTTTTTTAAAAACAAATTTGTCCAATATTCAGTATTTTAAAAAAGAACCCACTTCAAATCCTGTGATATCAGGCGAAAGGGATCCACATAAAGAACCTCCTTGAGCTACATTGGTGGATTGAGTCAGTTTTAGGATAGATTGTGAACAGCAATGCCACCCCCACCTTGGGCGAGTTTGTGTTTTTGCAGATGTATCAATAAACATTTCTGTACATTCACTCACTTATAGGTTACTGTCTGCTTTTTATTGGGCTCCCTGCAAAAAAAAAAAGGTTCATGCACTATTCATCAGTTTAAAAAAGGTGAGGTAGTGCCCCGCCCAAGGATCACCGCCAATGCCATTCAACAAAAATTGGCTGCCAGAAGATACATGAGCACACTCTGGAATGGCTCGTTGCTTCAATTTTACTCTTCCCATAAACTGGTGCATACATTACGGCTTACATTTTGTGTAGGGAAGAGAGAACAGGCAAAAGTTATCGAGTCAACATGTAACAAAACAGAAAAAGAATTTGAATTGCCAAACTTCGCCCATTGATGCAGTATCAGAAGCAGCAATAGCCATCTAGCTTTATCAGCTACATCACTTATCTGCAGTATAGCCGCACCTTAAAACTGCAGCACACAGTAAAACATTCTCAATGTCCAAACACGGAGGCTTTTTATAATGCAAACTTTTACGGAACATTTAGAGCTGGAGCAGGCATCTATTGTCCAAAAAATATTCTGGAATAAAAGCAAAATACTGCAGATGCTGGAAATCTGAAATAAAAACAGAAAGTGCTAGAAATACTCAGCAGGTCGGGGGGTGGGGGTGGGGAAAGAGAACTAAAGGAAAGGTGTGTGGTAGGACAGAGGGCAGGAGAGATTAAGTAACAAAGACGTCATGGGACAAAGGTAAAGAGAGAGTTAATGCTTCTGGTGAAAGACAAAGCATTAGTCGAGAAAGTGTTTCCCTTCCCTTTTGTTCTGTTCCTCACCAAACCGCACCCACCCCCCGCCACTTGCTTAAAACCCAATACTTTTCTAACTTTTGCCAGTTCAGATGAAAAGGTCACTGACCTGAAACGTTAACTCTTCTTCTCTCTCCACAGATGCTGCCTGACCTGCTGAGTATTTCCAGCACTTTGTTTTATTTCAAATATTCTGGAATGTTACCTTAACCAAACGAAGAAAGAAAATAAGGGCACAAAAATTTTACGAACATACATACGAATTAGGAGCAGGAATGGGCCACTCGGCCCATCGAGTCTGCTCCGTCATTCAATAAGTTAATGACTGAACTGATTACTCCACATTTCCACCTAACCCCAATAACCTTCCACCCCCTTGCTTATCAAGAATCTATCTACCTCGGCCTTAAAAATATTCAAAGACTCTGTTTCCACTGCCTTCTGAGGAAGAGAATTCCAAAGACTCGACTCAGAAAAAGATTTCTCCTCACCTCTGTCTTAAATGGGCGACCCCTTTTTTTTTCCAACAGTGACCCCTAGTTCTAGATTCTCCCACAAGGGAGAACATCCTTTCCACATCCACCCTGTCAATACCCCCTCAGGATCTTATATGTTTCAATCAAGTCGCCTCTTACTCTTCTAAATTCCAGTGGATACAAGCCTAGCCTGTCCAATCTTTCCTCATAAGACAACCCGTCCAAGCCAGGTATTAGTCGAGTAAACCTTCTCTGTACTGCCTCCAATGCATTTACATCCTTCCTTAAATAAGGAAACCAGTAGTGTACACAGTACTCCAGATGAGGTCTCTCCAATGCCCTGTATAGCTGAAGCATAACCTCCCTACATTTGTATTCAATTCCCCTCGCAATAAACGATAACATTCTATTAGCTTTCCTAATTACGTGCTGTATCTGCATACTAACCTTTTGCGATTCATGCACTAGAACACCCAGATCTCTCTGCATCTCAGAGCTCTGCAATCTCTCACCATTTAGATAATATGCTTCTTTTTTATTCTTCCTGCCAAAGTGGACAATTTCACACTTTCCCACATTATGTTCCATTTGCCAGGTCTTTGCCCACTCACTTAACCTATCTATATTTCTTTGTAGCCTCCTTATGTCCTCTTCACAAGTTACTTTCCTACCTATCTTTGCGTCATCAGCAAATTTAGCAACCATACCTTTGGTCCCTTCATCCAAGTCATTTATATAAATTGTAAAAAGTTGAGGCCCCAGCACAGGTCCCTGTGGCACACCACTCGTTACAACTTGCCAACCAGAAAATGACCCATTTATGCCTACTCTGTTTCCTGTCAGCTAGCCAATCTTCTACCAATGCCTATATGTCACCCCCTACACCACGAGCTTTTATTTTCCACAATAACCTTTGATGTGGCACCTTATCAAATGCCTTCTGGAAATCTAAGTACAGTACATCCACCAGTTCCCCTTTATGCACAGCACATGCAACTCCCTCAAAGAACTCCAAGAATTGGTTAAACATGATTTCCCTTTCACAAAACCACACTGACTCTGCCTGATTACCTTGAACTTTTCTAAATGCCCTGCTATAACATCTTTAATAATAGCTAACATTTTCCCCAAGATAGATGTTAAGCTAACTGGCCTGTAGTTTCCTGCTTTCTGTCTCCCTCCCTTTTTGAATAAAGGAGTTACATTTGCTATTTTCCAATCTAATGGAGCCTTCCCCGAATCTATGGAATTTTGGAAAATTAAAACTAACGCATCAACTATCTCACTAGCCACTTCTTTTAACACGCTAGGATGAAGTCCATCAGGACCCGGGGACTTGTCAGCCTGCAGGTCCAACAATTTGTTCAGTACCACTTCCCCAGTGATTGGAATTCTCCAGAGTTCCTCCCTCCCTTCCATTTCCTGACTTACAGCTAATACTGGGATGTTTCTTATATCCTCAATAGTGAAGACCGATGGAAAATATCTGTCCAATTCATCTGCCATCTCCTTATTATCCATTATTAATTCCCCAGACTCACTTTCTATAGGATCAATGCTCACTTTGTTAACTCTTTTCTTTTTTAAAATATCTAGAGAAACTCTTACTATCTGTCTTTATATTTTATTTATTATTTTTATTTAGCGATACAGCACTGAAACAGGCCCTTCGGCCCACCGAGTCTGTGCCGACCATCAACCACCTATTTATACTAATCTTACATTAATCCCATATTCCCTACCACATCCCCACCTTCCCTCAATTCCCCGACCACCTACCTATACTAAGGGCAATTTATAATGGCCAATTTACCCATCAACCTGCAAGTCTTTGGCATGTGGGAGGAAACCGGAGCATCCAGCGAAACCCATGCAGTCACAGGGAGAACTTGCAAACTCCGCACAGACAGTACCCAGAATTGAACCCGGGTCGCTGGAGCTGTGAGGCTGTGGTGCTAACCACTGCGCCACTGTGCTAGCTAGCTTTCTCTCGTACTCTAATTTTACCTTCTTTATCAATCTTTTAGTCATTTCGCCAACACAGTGGCGCAGTGGTTAGCACCGCAGCCTCACAGCTTCAGTGACCCGGGTTCGATTCTGGGTACTGCCTGTGCGGAGTTTGCAAGTTCTCCCTGTGACCGTGTGGGTTTTCGCCGGGTGCTCCAGTTTCCTCCCACAGCCAAAGACTTGCAGGTTGATGGGTAAATTGGCCATTGTAAATTGCCCCTAGTGTAGGTAGGTGGTAGGAGAATGGTGGGGATGTGGTAGGGAATATGGGGTTAATGTAGAATTAGTATAAATGGGTGGTTGTTGGTCGGCACAGACTCAGTGGGCCGAAGGGCCTGTTTCAGTGCTGTATCTATAAATAAATTAAATAAGTTCCAAGGTGGTGCTCTCAGTTTAAAAGAAAGGTTATTCAACAACTATGTAAATTCACAAGTTTTAACAGCTATTGCTTTCAGCTTTGGACAGACAGATAGGAGGAAACAACTTTTATCCATGCAGCACTGTTCACAACTTCAGGACGTTCTGCCTTCTGGATTTCCAATCAACAAATCACACCTCTTTCAAAACACAACAAAAAAAAAACTCTTCAATGACTTCAATTCCCCATCTGTGCGACTCCGTCCTGCTCCTTTTTCTCATGCAGTGTCATGCAAATCTCAACACCAAGTGTTGACAGGCCTCACCCAACTCCACAAGCAACTGAACCAGAAACCCAATATACATCTGCTCTCGGGATGTGGGCAATGTTGCCAAGGCAAGCATTTAATGCCCATCTCTCATTGTCCTGGAAGGTGGCAATGAGTGTTCTCGGAACAGTTGTAATCTTTGTGGTGATGATGTTCCCACAATGGATCCATCATTGTTTCGTGTGGCTCACTCATTCACTCACTGGATAAACTTGTTGAGGCACCAGGACAACTCTAGACATTTTTTGGTGCACATCATGGGCCCAAAATTTACACAGAACTGTAATGTACGTCACAAAAATATCAGGTTAGAATAATACAAAAAGCATTGAAATATTTTAAGTGAGAAGTAAGAGTGCAACAAAGCTGCATTGTTTGTGAACTAAAAGTTACTTTGTGGCTATATTTATAGCTAAATAATCAGACCATGTTACCAACAGCCAATGCGCCTGCTCTGTTTGATAAGATTTCCTGCAACAAGTTAGTATTAATGTTTTAAAATGGTTGTTTTGGATTTCAAAAAAATGTTCAGTGCTCTACAATACAAACTATTAAATGAATCGAACATGTGTCAAATAGATTTCACAGAATGCCAAAACAAAACCAAACTAAATATAGGTCCCAAAGTTCTGAAGGTTTTTCAAAAAAAAAAAATCAATATAAAGCTCAAATATATCAAGTATCTACAATACCAAACCACTGCACATGAAAGCTTAAACCACCATCAGGATCAAGGTTTCAGTTCCACAGTAGAGTAAAATCATTATTGACTATACAGCATACTGAAATGTTATTGGACCCAACCTACCACTAGATGCATACAATAAGTGAGAAACATGTACATACATGTACTGTAGAGGAATGGAGGCAAGGCAGTTCTGACTAAAATAGGAGGCTGCCAGATCAAGCAGAAAATAAAACATGTAGCAATAAATCAAGGCTAACTATTGGATTATACCTTGGCTTTTAAAAGACCCGGTTACAAGTTCAGATTTTTGGTGCACAATGTGTCTGTTTAATGGCTTGACTGCTCCATAATGGACTGTGTACCTCTGAAATCTACAACATTTCATTTCCCAGCCCTGTAGTGTGTGTCCTGCAATTATACCAGGTGCAGCACTGCTACTAAAGCGATTGTAAAGTAATGCTGTACTCACATGCTCAAATTAGATATACAGAAAATATTAGAGCAAGAAATTCAACCTGTTGAAACAACAAAGCAAGTATTTACAAAATATAATGAATTAGACGAATACTGAAGTACAAGTCAACAATGATTTATGACAGTTGAATTAAACTCTCTCCAACTCCTCTCTTGGAATAAAACAGTTTTGTATGATGAATAGCAGCCCAGATATCCCATGCTAGAGGCCTGCTACCTGACCCGAACCAGACAGGACCCGACGTGTCGGGTTCGGGTCGGACCCATCTTCCGGTACGGCTTTCGGGCTCAGGTCGGGTCGAGCCGGGCCGAGTGGGGTTGGGTCGGGCCGGACACACACGGTAAGTGCTCTGCTGGTAAGTATTGAAATTAAAAAACTTACTTGAGCTGAGAGCACGGGAAGAAACTGAGCCTGCGCAGTGAGCGAGTGACGTCATCACGCATGCGCTGCAGCTTCTTGGAGTTTCCAAGTTGGAAGGTAAATAAACGGATGGTCGAGTCGGGCTCGGGGCAAAATCGGAGGGACTCGGGCCGGGCCGGGCTCGGGTCCACTGTGGATCGGTCGGGTTCTTTTTTCCCAACCTGAGCAGGCCTCTATCCCATACCCCTTGGTAACAGTCATCGCAAGCTGTATCGCTCAGGTAGGGAGCTCCAAATGGAATATGCAAGGCAAAAACTTTTACAGCTTTTTAGTCAGAACCTGGATTTTAAAGGATGAACTCTGCTGTCCCTATCCTAACTCACACCAAGTTCTGTTCATCCATCACACCTGAGATCATGACAAAGAATGGCTCCCAGTCCGGCAACACTTCAATTTTCCAATTCTCATCCTTGTTTCAAATTCCTCCATGGCTTTGCCTCTTCCATCTCTCTAACCTCCTCAAACCCTACAAGCCGTAGAGATCTCTGCACTCTTCCAATTCCGGCCTCCTGCGCATTCTTAGCTTTAATCATTCCACCATTGGCGGCCGTGCCGGAATTCCCTCCCTAAACCTCTTGGCCTCTACATCCTTCTTTCCTCTAAGACACTCCTTAAAATCTACCTCTTCGACCAAGCATTTGGTCATCTCTAATATGTCAAGTGGCATGATGTCAAATTTTGTCTGATAACGCTCCTGTGAAGCGCCTTGGGACGTTTTACTAAAAAGGTGCCATATGAATACAGGTTCTTGTTGGGTTCTTATGAATTTGATTTATTGTTCATCACTCATTAGGGTATAATTTGACTCAGTTGATGAAATGTTCCCTTCCAGACCAAAAGGTCACAGGTTCATGCTACAGTGTAACTTGAGCACATGACCCAGACTGAAGGAGTGGTGCGGTGTCAGAGGTGCCATCCTTTAGGCAAGATGTTGATAACCGAGGCCATGTTTGCCCACAAGAGTGATTTTTAAAAATTCTTTTCATGGGATGTAGGCGTCGCTGGCAAGGCCAGCATTTGTTGCCCATCCCTAATTGCCCTTAAGGTGGTAGTGTGCTGCCTCCTTGAACTGCTGCAGTCCATATGGTGCGAGCACACCCACAGGGTGTTAGGGAGGGAGTTCCAGGATTTTGATCTAGCAATTCTATTCAAAGGCAAACAGGGAGTGTTACAGCCAACATTCACCCCTCAGCACCAAAACTAAAATTAATTGGCCACCCATTCATTTACCAAAAGGTACAGTATGCCTGGACTGTTCTTCATGCAGTACTTTGATGTGCATACATTGCTTTTGAATACAGGCAAATGTGGCAGCCAATCTGTTAACTGGCACTTTGGGACATCTTTTGTCAGCTACAACATGAATGCAAGTTTCTTCTTTCTATGGAAATAAATTCCTGATTCTGAATAGCTTGGGCTATTTACAATCACTTTTCATTGGCACCTGAAACACACGGGCTGTACTTACACTCAAGACTGATCCAATAACTCACAACCAGTTAACTAACCCTTGCTGAAGTAGGAAAACACATTTTAGCTCAAGGGCACACTCTGGGTATGATCACAACACTTACGAATTCTGAAAACTTAATTACTTCACTCATCCCTCCTCTTCTCAATATAGCCCAAAAGTTTTAGCCCTGGTTTTGGAAGAATGTTACTATTTTTCTTCAAAACAGCACAAATTTCACAATGTCACAGACTTACTATAAAAAGCTCCACAAAAATGTGGGAAATGTCAGTACACCAGCAAGTGGTAACATTTTAAGTTCTTATCTTTTCAGCCAATATTGCTAGGTATGGGAGGAGGCACAAGTGAGCAACAGGGATCCACCCAATAACCCTGCCCTCTTCCCAGCCTTAGGCATAACTATTTTGTGCCTCACTACAGTTGAGACAATAAAAGCATCTATAATAAAGAGCCACCAAGAGTACCCAGTGCCCAGTCAACAGCGGAGATGGATCTCGATGAGTTACTCGCATTCAGCACCTTCCTGTATTTAAGTGTGCAGAGCCAGCTTAATCCAGATGCATAATTGCACCCTAATGCTATTTTGTATCACGATACAGACACAGAATGAACTCTTGCCAACTCCCAATCCCACCTTGCATCGAAGAGGTTGTTTCAATTTTAATGTATAAAAGACAGCCAGCCACCTTAGTCAAGGAAGTGAGAAAAATGGGGACCCTTGTAAATCACAACCTCGTTATCCGATGATGCGCTCAAGTTCAAATATGCATAGTTGCAAAAATAGAAGAGCAGACCTGTGCAAAATGTGGTCTCCATTTTCAAACCAGGTCTCCCAACAGGCCTGCAAACAGAAGACACCCCACATAGATCAAACTCTCCCAGAACCTGAACACCACAGCAGAGTTTGGTGATCTCCAGGTGCCACCTTCTCTGATCTACCATTCTTCTTGCTTTTCTTTGGGTCGGGCAGTGGAATATAAAGTCGGAGATTTAAGACCTTGTCCGGGCACTCTTGACATTAGTATATCTGGATATCAGTTTTATTTATATTTTGGAGGCAGCAACCAGCAGCTTTTTCCAGGCGACATGAGTGGACATACAATGTGTCCAGAAAGAGTGTGGTCAGCTGACGATGGGCCATTATCTTTTCATATGTGACCCATTTAAAAATAAATTTTTACATTGCCTCATACCTACACTGCACACTTGTGACTTTATATCCCAAGTTTGAATGACTTGAGGAACAATACTTTCCAGCTACAGAGACCTGAAAAACAAGGCAACCCAGTTTTAAGTAACAATGATGGTAACCTGAAACAAAAACAGAAAGTGCTGGAAATACTCAGCAGGTCAGGCAGCATCTGTGGAGAGAGAAGCAGAGTTAACGTTTCAGGCTGGTGACCTTTCATCAGAACTGGCAAAGGTTAGAAAAGAATTGGGTTTTAAGCAAGTGAAGTGGGGGGTGCGGTTGGTGGGGAAGAGAACAAAGGGGAAGGTGTGTGATAGGGCAGAGGGCAGGAGAGATTAAATAACAAAGCTGTCATGGGACAAAGGCAAAGAGCATGTTAACACTTGTGGTGAAAGACAAAGCATCAGTCCAGAGAGAGTGTTAATGGCAGAGTAATGAGCAGCTCTGTCCACATGAAAAAAACAGGTACATCATTAAAAATATATAAACAAGGCCAGTCATGCTCTAAAATTGTTGAACTCAAGGTTGAGTCTGCGAGGCTGTAGAGTGCCTAATGGAAAGATCAGGTGCTGCTCCTCGAGCTTGCATTGATGTCCGCTGGAACACTGCAGCAGGCCAAGGACAGAAATGTGGGCATGAGAGCAGGGAGGTGCTGAAATGGCAAGCAACTGGAAGCTTGAGGTCATGCTTTTGGACTGAGCGGAGGTGTTCCGCAAAGCTGTCACCCAATCTGCGTTTGGTCTCCCCAA
This sequence comes from Heterodontus francisci, assembly GCF_036365525.1. Lineage (NCBI taxonomy): Eukaryota > Metazoa > Chordata > Chondrichthyes > Heterodontiformes > Heterodontidae > Heterodontus > Heterodontus francisci. Next base: position 20,129 of record NW_027140260.1, on the reverse strand, counting down.
TGTAAAGGCAACCACATTGTGATCAGCGGATACAGTATACTAAATTGAAGGAAGTATAAGTAAATCGCTGCTTCACCTGGAAGGAGTGTTTGGGGCCTTGGATAGTGCGGAGAGAGGAGGTAAAAGGGCAGGTATACACCTCCTGCAATTGCATGGGAAGATGCCGTGGGAAGTGGACGAGGTGTCAGGGTGATGGAGGAGTGGACCAGGGTGCCATGGAGGGAACGATCCTTTCGGAATGTTGACGGGAGGGGAAGGGAAGATGTGTTTGGTAGTGGCATCATGCTGGAGGTGGCGGAAATGGCAGAGGATGATCCTTTGGACGTGGAGACTGGTGGGGTGGAAAGTGAGGACGAGGGGAACCCTGTTGCGGTTCTGGGAGGGGAAGGGGTGAGGGCAGAAGTGCGGGAAATTGGTCGTACATGGTTGAGGGCCCTGTCAACCACAGTCGGGGGGGGGGGGGATCCTTGGTTGAGGAAAAAGACAGACATATCAGAAGCGTCGTTGTAGAAGGTTGCATCAGAAAAGATGCATCGGAGATGGAGAAACTGGGAGAATGGGATGGAGTCCTTACAGGAGGCAGGGCGTGAGGAAGTGTAGTCAATGTAGCTGTGGGAGTTGGTGGGCTTATAATGAATATTAGTAGACAGCTTATCCTTAGAGATGGAGACAGAGAAGTCGAGGAAGGGAAGGAAAGTGTTGGAAATAGACGGGTGGAAATTAGAAGCAAAGTTGAAGAAGTTTTCCAGTTCCGGGCAACAGCAGGAAGCGGCACCGATACAATCAATGTACCTGAAAAAGAGGTGAAGGAGAGGGCTGAGTAGGACTGGAACAAGGAATATTCAACAAATCCCACAAAAAGACAGGCATAAATAGGACCCATGCGGGTACCCATAGCAACACCTTTTACTTGAAGGAAGTGAGTGGAGTTGAAGGAGGTTGTTCAATGTGAGAACAAGTTCAGCCAGGCAGAGGAGGGTGGTGGTGGATGGGAACTGGTTGGGCCTCTGTTCAAGGAAGAAGCGGAGAGCCCTCAAACCATCCTGGTGGGGGATGGAGGTGTCAAGAGATAGGACGTTCATAGTGAAGAGACGGCGGTTAGGGCCAGGAAACTGGAAATTGCCCAAATGACATAGGGCGTCAGAAGAGTCACAGATGTCGGTAGGAAGAGACTGGCCCAGGGGAGAAAAGATAGTGTCAAGATAGGAAGAAATAAGTTCAATAGGACAGGAACAGGCTGAAACAATGGGTCTACCAGGACAGTCTTTGTTTTTATCGTTTTATTTTTTAACCATGCACCTGTTTTTACATGTGGACAGAGCTGCTCATTATTCTGCCATTAACACTCTCTCTGGACTAATTGCTTTGTCTTTCACAAGAGTTAACATGCTCTTTGCCTTTTTCCCCTGACAGCTTTGTTATTTAATCTCTCCTGCCCTATCACATACCTCCCCTTTTGTTCGCTTCCACACCAAACCCCACCCACCCCCCCACAACTTCCTTCACTTGCTTAAAACCTAATTCTTTCCTAACCTCTGCCAGTTCTTATGAAAGGTCACAGACCTGAAACGTGAACTCTGTTTCTCTCTCCACAGATGCTGCCTGACCTGCTGAGTATTTCCAGCACTTTGTTTTTATTTCTGATTTCCAGCATCTGCAATATTTTGCATTTATTTTAACGATGTTAACCTCATGCTTTTCCCAATTCCACTGTAGGTAGTTTACAATCCATACACACAAAGAGGGTACATTTTGTTCCCCGTTACATTTCACTACTTCCAGCTGGGCAAGAGGTTCATTGAGCAAAACTATATATATATATATATATTTTTTAAAAAGTGTTGCAAAGTTGTTTTTTTTCCCCCACCTTGACCTCTTCCCCCTGCACCCCCCCCCCCTACTGATTTTGAGCTTCCATTTCATGTGAACACCACCCACTTCCACCCCTCTAGCTTCTTTTTTTATGTCCTCTTTGCTCATCACTCTCCCAGGTCCCAGGGCAATTTCTCTAATCAAGAACTCCTCTCCCAGTTTAGCCTCTACACTGAGCAACTCCCTATCCTCAGTGATCTCAACCTTTACTCAAATTCTTCTTTCCTCTAACTTCTCTGCTCTCCTGTCCTCACTCAACCACATCCTTCACATCAATTGCCCAGTCCATACTCCAATGCCTCTCCCCTTTGACCTGGCCATTATGCAAGGCCTCACTACTTCAGAGCTTTTGATTATAAAGACAACCTTGGACCATTTCCAGCTCTCTCTCACGATCCACATCTCATGCCCAATTCCAGCCTATCTTCTGCCCTGCGGAGGGGGCAGGTGGGGAAAGGAACCCCATCATCAACTCTCTTCTGCCCAACACACCACTACTGTTGGCCTACTTAACAGCTTCTATGTCAATAGCAAATGTAGAATATATAAATCAAGGCCAACTTATCAAATCACATTATTTCAAATAAGGGTAACAGGATATTCTGTAAAAATTCAGCACCAGTTGTTACACAGACACACCCAACCCAGTTACTTCCTACCTTGTTTATCTTCTCAAGGACTAGATTGTCCTGCTTTGTAAACCATTCTCCCCAACTACTTCAGATCCAGCTTCTAACTATATCACTTTGTTGACAATCTCAGGTGGAAGTCCCTTTGCTGTCATTGTGTTTAGTCTAATTATCCACCTATCCTGACATCAAGGAAAAGTCCAAGACTCGTATGGTGCTTTTTGGTAAAGTAGGCAAGTTTTACTTGGTCTCACTTATGAAAAGTTACTATGCATGCAAGGTACAGTGGAATCATATTGCACAAATTGATAGATCAATCCATCCACATATACACACCTATCTGGATAGGATACAAAATATATTTGGATATTGTTTCACTTTACTGAATAAATTCAGTTGTTCAGAAAGTAAAGACATTTGTCTAATATAATAGGTCAATGTCTTGTTTGTTCTAAACTAAAAAAATTAGTTTTTCCACTCTGTCTCACTCATTGAGAAAAAAAATCCTGCACCATATATCTTAATCTGGACAAGAGGACAACCAAGCAATTTGCTCCCAAGTCATTCCCAATGGATCAACCATTGAATCATGCCCTTCTTTCCATCAGTTGGAGCTGGATTTGAACAAGGCCCAGAGTTGAAATAGGGCATTATGGCTCAGAATCGTTACGGCACAGAAGGAGGCTATTCAGCCTGTCGCATCTGCGCTGGCTCTCACAAAGCAATTTACCTTGTGCCACTTACCTTCTCCCTGTGGCACTGCACATTCTTCCTTTTCAAATAACAATCCAATTCCCTACTGAATAGCTCGATTGAACTTGCCTCCACCACACTCAGGCAATACATTCCAGATCGCTGCGTAAAAAGTTTTTCATTACACCATTATTTCTTTTGTCAAATACCCCCTCTGCCCCCTCTTGTTCTCGATCCTTCCACCAATGCGAACAATTTTTCTCTATCTACTCCGTCCAGACCGCTCATGATTTTGAACACCTCTATCAAATCTCCTCTCAACCTTCCCTTCTCCAAAGAAAACAATCCCAATTTCTCCAATGTATCCACATAACTGAAGTTCCTCATCCCTGGAACCATTCTCGTGAATCTTTTCTGCACTCTCTCTAATGCCTTCACATCTTTCCTCAAGTGCGGTGTCCAGAACTGGACAGAATACTCCAGTTGAGGCTGAACCAGTGTCTTATACAGGTTTAACACAACTTCCTTGCTTTTGTACTCTCTGTCCCCATTAATGAAGCCTAGGATGCTATGGGCTTTATTAACCACCCTCTCAACCAGTCCTGCCACCTTCAATGATTTATGCACATATACACCCAGGTCCCTCTGCTCCTGCACCCCCTTTCAAATTGCATCCTTTATTTTATATTGTCTCTCCGTGTTCTCCTACCAAAATGAATCACTTCACACTTCTCTGCATTAAATTTCATTTGCCACTTGTCTGCCCATTCCACCAAACTATGTCCTTTTGAAGTTCTACACTATCCTCCTCACAGTCCACAATGTTTCAAAGTTTTGTATCATCCGCAAAACTCATTATAACCCAGTTATATTACAAGCTGTAGGTATTAAGCTTCGTATTATAATTTATAGAAATAAATGCAGATAGGACAACAGCATTAGAATGAGCATTACATGAACAGAAGATGCTAGCCAAGGCATCAACTACATCTCTTACCTCAGTAACAAGCTGGTGGAAATAAATGTCATACCTCAACCCTCCCGCAATATATGCTCTGCACAGTCTACAGTAGATATCTGGGTATGATCACAACGCATGTGAATTCTGAAAACTTGGTCTTCCTCTCGACACAGCCCAAAAACATTCTAACAGCACTGAAATGCTACTTCAAACCAATGAGATTTAAAATGTTGAACATTTGTATTCCATGGTTTTTGCAAAATTCTCCCTAAAGAAACTTGTCTGACCAAACAGCACCATAATTTAGATGTAAGTCACACAGCACACTGGCCTGTTTAGACAAACAGATAACTAGTTTTTCTTATTCACTTTACAAAGTTTTTTTTTAAAGTATCCGATTCTAATAGGGTCAGATGAAAACAAAGTTTGGTAACTTCATTCTCAAGTCTCTTGTCAATACTGTAAGAATATTTCTTGCCAAACACTGGACAAAGATCTGTGAATCAGCTGTGTGTGCGTGTGCGTGTGTGTGTGGCTAGACTAGAAATGATTGGTGCTGCTTGCTGGGTAGTACTGCGATACACAATTTAAAAAAAGTTAATTAGCAGCCAATGGAGTCTTATTAGCAATTTTCCAGGACCATTTGAGTAGTTTCTACACAGGCTGCACAGCAAGGGAGTTACCTTGTGCAGAAAACTATTAACACCCATCTCCCCGGCCCCTCCCACCAGCAACACCACAAACACCCCCCACCCCCCTCCACCGACCACCACCCCCACCCCCAAACTTGGGCTGGTTTTGTTTTCTGGTTTGGGAAAAGCAGGGACTGTAATGGATTTCCCCAGAGTTCCAGTCAAAAGATTGTTTTGAATAATTCTTGTTGAAATGAAATCTCCAACAAGTATTATGCTGGCAAACAAAGCTCCACGGTCTGGTTATTCAAGTTATGGCACTTCAGTCAGTAAAGGAATTTGAGAGACAGGACTTCAGGGGAATGTTTCCACACTGGCTAAGTCTCAAATGTCAAATTCATTCAAGCTGTGTCTTTTAGGAGACAGTATCATATTGACATTACAGCAATGAAAGTCATAAATCAGACAGGACTTGGTGACTGGGATTTTGGAAAGGGGGCATTTTTGCTTAAATGGAAAAAAGCAAAAATCTGATCTCATTTGAGTGAGACTGCCATTTCTAGACACACCCAACATACAATGGAAGCAGAATGGCTTGCGTAGTTTTGGAAAGGACACAAGTTTTTAGTCCCTCCATTCATCCTGCCACCCCCTCACCCAAACCCATATGAAAGAGGATTAGTAACAATAACCCGAGGCTCACTGGCATCATACAATAAACACATCCAAATAAATGACATGTTTACATTGCTGATGGAATGTTCAATTCCCTATCTGTTGTTTTTTTGCAAATGTGTCTGCAAACTCTCACCTGCCTCACAGGCCAAAGGGAGCTGGAAATTATAATGGAATGTAAAAAAGAATCCCAAGATTTACACAACCTGGTCAGTTATCTTCCAATTTGTTGCTTTTTAGATACTTTTCAAAATCTGGCTAAACTCCAAAACTGCCTATAACCATTCTGATCAATAACAATTGACGCCATTAGTGTCTTTAATGTAATAAAATATCCGAAAGCATTTTTTTTTGAAGCAAGCAGCCACTTGCCAGTGATGCAAGGGAGTTTAGGGGAAGGTAGCAAGGTAGAGGGGAGTTTAGTGAGAGGAGCATCAACTACTCTTTGAGGTGGGCACCTGGTTGAAGGTCAAAATATGTATATTGACAGTCAAAATATTAAGCACTTTTAGCATTTGTTGAACTTCTGTGTAACATTTGAAAGAAAAATAGACCAGGGCAATCACCCTTGAATGTCTTTGGATAAGAAGTAAGGTTTCATCTCCTGATAAGTTCCACCCATACCATACCAAACTTGATTGAAATATGATGTGCTGTACTCTCGTTTGGTCTGTGTACAGAATATCTCATCTGACCAGACACCAGAACTCTCTTATGTTATTCTGGCAAACTGCTTTTAACCCCTATATTTTGAAGTCAAGTTTTCCAAAAAGCTTTGTTAGGTTTGTGAATGCAAATTACAAGTGCAATACACACAAATACCATCCAAAAATAACTATGTATACATGTTTGTGGAGGTGCAAACCCCAATTACACAAGTCTCCACCAAACTATTAATCAATCCATCCATGAAACAGACCACTTTGAAATGTAAACCAAAAGCACAATCTTATCTAGGATCAAAGAACACCACATGCTTCTTTAATTAGAAAGAAAGCAATTCAAAATTCAAGACAACACCCCACTCATTAAAACCCACAGGTTTTCCATCTCGCAGTTGGGCTGAATTATAGAAATGCAAATGCACGTGCCCAGCTGTATCTCTAAGGACAGTTATGATGGAGGGAGGCATAAAGCTGACCCACTGCACAAGTAACTCAAAACTTGGTCGGAAATACATTTCCATCATTTGCCAACAGCTTTTTTTAAAAAAAAGCCTCAACTCTGCAGCTGGCACCATTTTAAATAGTTTCAATCCACACCCAGCTACTGACCCAAATTAAAACCTTCCCTCTACATAAAGGTACGGAGAACAAAAAATAAAAATGTTACACAAGGTAAGCTTCCACCTTCCAAGCTATGTATAGGGATTCACTTCCCCACCCTTGGATTGGTAACACTACACAAAACAATTATAAAAACAGAAGTTTTAAAACATACTGAAGTCAGAGATCACATTTTTTGGCTCATTTTCTCCCGCCTCCCCCCCCCAAAGACACGGATCCTTGCATGGGTACAGTTCCACAGCAAAGCTGTTCTGCAGTAGCTCACCCAAATGCTATTCTTCATGTTTAAGCTGAGACAAATGAACGCCAATAGCAGGGATAGGAACCAAGATGTTGCATCATGGACATTTGACAAAATTACTGACTCAGCCACGGACATGGGGGCAATTAATTTGTATAGAACGTGTAAAACCAACCTAATGCCATCAAAACACAGTCCGATTTAAAACATATTTCTCCCCATTTAGTGAGATACCTGGCTTTGTTTTTGTTTGCACAAGTAGTCAATGTCTGCACACACACTTGATGTAGTGATGCAGAGAATCCGGATAGATGTCCAGCTGTCAGGAGAGGTCTTGATCTCATTCTCTACCCCTGTGTCCATCCATCTCCCCCGTGACCCCCACCCTGTATCACCCCCTCTTCCCCTCCCACTCCCTCCTCTTCATCCCCAACCTCCTCCCCCACACTCCCGCTGGCTCCCTCCCCCTCCTCTACTCCGGATTCCCTCCCCCACCCTCCCTCCCCCTCTACTCCCACTCCCTCAACTCCCCTCCACCCCTCCCCCCTCAACTCCCCTCCAACCCACCCTCCCCTCCAGACCCCACCCCTCCCTCCCTCCCAACCCTCCCGCCTCACCCCTCCTCCCCAACCCTCCCGCCTCACCCCTCCCCCACCCGCCTCACCCACCCCTCCCTCCTCTCCCCCACCCCTCCCTCCTCCCCCCCCTCCCCTACCCCTCCCGCCTCACCCCTCCCCCACCCGCCTCACCCACCCCTCCCTCCTCCCCCCCCCCACCCCTCCCCCACCCCTTCCTCCTCTCCCCCCCTCCCCCACCCCTTCCTCCTCTCCCCCCCTCCCCTACCCCTTCCTCCTCTCCCCCCCTCCCCTACCTCTTCCTCCTCCCCTCCCCTACCTCTTCCTCCTCTCCCCCCCTCCCCTACCTCCTCACCCCCTCTCCCCTTCCTCCCCTCACCCCCCTCCCCTACCCCTTCCTCCTCTCCCCCCTCCCCTACCTCCTCACCCCCCTCCCCCCTCCCCTACCTCCTCACCCCCCTCCCCTACCCCTTCCTCCCCCCCTCCCTCCCCTACCCCTTCCTCCCCCCTCCCTCCCCTATCCCTTCCTCCCCTCCCCCTACCCCTTCCTCCCCTCCCCCCTCCCCCCTACCCCTTCCTCCCCTCCCCCTACCCCCTCCTCCCCTCCCCCTACCCCCTAGCCCCCCCTCTCCCCACCCCCCACTTTCCACCAGCGATCACAACAATAACTTGTATTATATCGTGTAAAACATCCCAAAGCACTTCACAAGAGCATTCAGACCTAAAAGAACACCAAGCCAAATGAGACTAAAAGCTTGCTTATAAAGGTAAATTTCAAGGGGCATCTTAAAGAGGAAAGAGAGGGGATTTCAGAGCTCACGGCCTAGACAGCAGAAGGCACGGTGCCAATGGTGGGCAAAAAAAGTGGGACTAGTTTGAAAATGCCAATTCTTGCCCATCCCTGCAAACCCAGGGCCACCCAAGGACAATTATAGGACTTGTACTGCTACCCAAGCAGAGATCAAATTAGACGACTAGAAAGTGAACTTGGGAACTGATGATCCAAATACTTTGGTATTTGCAGGGTGCAGCACTAAACAGAACATCTTTCCCAAGTATAATACCCTGTAATAATACAAGAGACGTTTTCTACAAGTTCTACATTATCAGACTAAGTTTTATGTTTCTTGAAACTTGAACAGACATTACCTTGAAGTGACTGTTATGTAAATGTTGCTATCAGTGCCATTTACAAATTCACATTCAAGACCCATTTTTCTGTTTCTTCCTCCCAGGCACAGCCTTTATTGATTTTATGAACCATTTTGTTTGAACAATGAGTGTTAAGGGCAAGGGAGAGATTGACTGGGAGGAGTTCAAGCTGATAAAGTATGGAGAATGCAAAGTTCAATTGCATTAAATAGCTCCAGTTAAAAATCTGCTGCATTCTTCTCAACTGTGATGTCAAAGGGGAACCAAAGACAGGTAAATGTTAAATAACTGTTGCTGTCTTCTGGTTAACAAAGGAAAGGTCACTTAAAGCAACTTTTCTAACACCTTTAATTTAATAAAACATCCCAAAAGGAAAATAACCAAAACAATGAGAGAAGGGTTAGGGGGTGGCAATTTAAGCAAAGATCAAAGAAATAAGTTTTGAGGAAGTTTATGAGGCACCAAGGCAGAGGGCATGTGAGAAGATTTTGCATAAATACAAGTTTTTAATTAAATAAATGTTTGCCAGATGACCTGGGACCAATTCCTTTTCTCTTTCCTGAGCCCTTGCCAACTCCACCCTCCCCCATCCCACACTTTTCCCTCCTCAAGAGATCATCCTCTTCCAGTACCTTGCCCAAGTAGCCATTCTTCACATTTGCGCCTTTAGAGACTTAGAACCAGATCCTATCTTTTCTCAGCCGCTGTCCAAGCTCACTCTTACAGAAAGGAGATTACTAAACAGCAATCAGTTGTGGGCACCTTGGCCAATTTTGCCTTCCCTAACCCAGGGCTGGCACTGAGGCAGTGTCCTTGTGCGTGGAGCGGAGGGGGAAACCAAGCGCTGTTGTCCATCCTCACAGTGGAGCCACTCTTCACGCTGCCGTCGCAATGCGACCAGGCGGTGATAATTCACCTCGACAACCCCCATGTTCCTGTCATGGATGTGCTCACCTTCCTCGCCAGGTACATCAAGGTGGCTGGCAGCAGCACTGATGTCAAGGGCCCATTTGGGATTTGGATCAGCAAGCGACAGGTCAAGGTGACCTTGAAGGTCGATGCCAACGGAGCCATTATCCACCCTCCCTCCAGCTTCGCTATCGGGGGAAGTCGAGGCTTCTTGGTCAATGCTGGGCAGCCCAGAGTTTGTCAGACCTGTGGCAAATCTGGTCATATGACAGCCAACTGCAGCACAGTCGTCTGCAAGAATTGCAAGAAGGAAGGCCATCAGACCAAGGACTGTAAACAGAGCAAGTACTGCAACCTGTGCAGTGGGGCAGGCCACCTCTGCCCCAAATGCTGCCTCAGTTATGCACAGACAGTAAGGTCCAAGGAAAGGCTGGGAGAAGGAACAGTGAACGCATCTGGTGCTGGGAGTAAAGGCCTGCTCAAGTTTCCAAAAAAACCCGACCCAGATGGAACCACATAGGACCCGAGCCCAACTCAGCCCAAGTCCCTCCATTTTCCCCACGAGCCCGACCCGACCACCGCAACGTTCCCTTCACTTACCTTCCGACTCCCAATCTGCTGGAAGCTGCAGCATGAGCGTGATGACATCAGAGACGCTCACACACTCACTGCATAGACTCAGTTTCCCTGCTTGACGTCCCGGACTCGCAGCTCAGGTATGTTTTTAAACTTTTAACACTTACCTTGCTGTGTGCGTCCAACCCAGACCCGGCCCGACCCAGACCAGAGCCCGAAGGCCGGACACGACACGGACCCGACACGGGTCGGGTAACAGGCCTTTAGCTGGGAGGGAGACAAGCAATCCTCCCCACAGTGAGGAAAGTCCGAGAAGGAGAAGAAAGGGGAGGCAGCTGCACCCAGCGACCTACCATCTACCCTGTGCTCGGAAATTCCTCCTCTACAGACAGAATCAATGGAGGAGGCAGCAGATGGACAAACTGGTAAATGGTAAAAAGGAAAACCACAAAGAAGATGCCTTCAAAAAGGAACAGGTCACCACCCAAACCAATGGCAAGAGGAGGCTACCGTCTGAGACAGACTACGGCAGCTCCTCCTCATTGGACGAGGAAGGGCCTGAAAAACGGCACCTGCAAAAGAAGCGGCAGAACTCAAAGGAACTGGAAGAGTAAGCCCCCCAACTCCGGGGCACTGGAAGCTCTGACGGGCCCAGCACACCCCAACCCCCAAAGCACCGAACCCAGCGAGATGCCCAGTGCACCCCAGCTCCAGGGGACCGAGAGCAGCAAAGCATCTGGCACACTCCAGCTCTGGGAAGTCTAGAGCAGTGATGTCTTCGAGGAGGGACAGAGAGGAAAGACACCACCAGCAGAGGACAGCCCAAGCCTTGCTGCCTACAAGAACCACCCCCCCCCACCCCACCCCCGCACCCCGATGTCACCCCAGCAGAACAAACCCCCCATGAGTAACCAGGAGGGGTTTCTGAGCCCAATGAATGTGAAACAGCTTGTGCAGGAACATACCCAAGGACTGGGACTAGCAAGACACCCAACCTTAAAATGGGTCTACAGATTGCTTCGATTAACATCTGTAGCCTTAAATCCACTACACGATGTGTTTCAACTTTGGATTACCTCACCAAGGTCAAAGCCGATCTGCAGTTTCTGCAGGAGTGTGGAATCCCACACCTCAGCACTTACAGGGAATGGTCGCGATGGTGGTCCCATGGGGGCCATCGGTCTGGTCGGGGGGTAATGATTCCCGTTCCTCCGGCCTGGGTATTCTGCTGCAGGGAGGCAACTTCATCTCTGAAGTTAAAGAGGTGGTGGGCGGTCGCCTCCTCGTAGCAGATGTAATGTATAATATTGCTCCACTCCAGTTAATCAACGTGAACGCCCCGGTTCAATGCAGCGAGCAGCTGACCGTCCTCCAACAGCTCCCACTGCTGCTGGCAACATCCAGGCCGGTCATTCTTGGCGGTGACTTCAACTGCATCATTGATGCAGCTGGACGGTCCAGCTGTGACGACAGCAAACTGGACGCTACGTCCAGATTCCTAATGGAAACAGTAAAAGATGCCAAGCTGCATGACGTCTTCAGCAAACCTGCAGACGGAGCGCAGCGTAGATACACCTGGTCAAGACCGGACGGGTCTGCCCGTTCCAGGAGTAACTTCAGATTGTGTCCCATGCTGTCATGGTCAGATCCACCGACATCAAGCCGATGTTCTTCTCTGACCACTGCCTCTTACTGGCCAACTGTCACTTACAGGACGACCAGCGGGTTGGCCAGAAGGGACATGGAAGCTGAATGTTACACTGCTAACCCCAGAGAACACTGAGGAACTCAAAAGGGATTACAAAGGTTGGAGAACCATGAAACCCCTCTTTGAGTCTCCAGTGCACTGGTGGGAAGCGATCAAGGAGAACAGCAAGAGGTTCTTTATCCTCAAAGGTGTTCAGAAGGCAAGAGAGACACAGAGGGAAAAGAATGCAAAATCTGCTTCGGCTGCAGTCAATGGGGGTCGAGGTCAAGGAGGACTTCGACGAGGTGAAGAGCCAGCAGGCCTCGCTCTTTGCCACAGAGGCCTCCAAAAATCATTTTCCAGTCAAGAGTGCGCTCCATTGAGCAGGATGAGATGTGCTTGCGTTTCTTCTTCCAAAAGGTACACAGAAAGAGCTGTGTGATTAGAAGTCTGAAGGAAGAGGATGGCTCGGTAACATCTTCGCAGTCCGACTTACTAAGGATCAGCAATCCTTTTATGCTGGGCTGTATGACGCGAAGCCCACAGACAACAGAGCCTCCCAGTCCTTCCTGTCATCTATCACAGAGGTCTTAGATGACAGCATGCAGGAGAGTCTGGGAAAACCGCTAACTCTGGATGAGCTGACAAGGCCGTCAGGTCCTTTGAGACGAGTAAAACTCCCGGAAGCGATGGCTTACCGGTTGAGTCGTATTCGACTCTGTGGGACTGTATCGGCACAGACCTGCTGGAAGTATACGAGAGTATGCTACTGGCCGGCAGCATGTCAGAATCCATGAGGAAAGGCATCATCACTCCTCATCTACAAGTGGAAGGGGGAAGAGGGCGGAAATCAGAAATTGGCGACCCATCTCACTGCTTAACGTAGACTACGAGATTCTGTCCCAAAGTCATAGAGTCAGAGAGGATACAGCACCGAAACAGGCCCTTCGCTCCACCGAGTCTGTTGTCGACCAACAACCACCCATTTATACTAATCCTACATTAATCCCTTATTCCCTACCATATCCCCACCATTCTCCTACCACCTACCTACACTAGGGGCAATTCTCTCAAGTCTGCTCTGGAGTTGGTAATTCACCCTGACTGGACCTGTACTGTACCCGGCAGGAAGATCTGATAGGCGATCATATCCCTGAGTAGCGCGTGACTATGTACGGGACAGGAGGGTGGACACCTGTCTCATCAGCTTGGACCAGGAAAAGGCTTTTGACAGGATATTGCACACATACATGATGGATGTGCTTCCAAAATGGGGTTTGGGGAGGGAATCTGCAATTGGATCAAACTGCTCTACACAAACTCAGTAGCGCAGTCTCAATCAATGGGTGGGAATCGGAAAGTTTCCCATCCAATCTGGAGTCAGACAGGGCTGTCCTCTCTCCCCGGTCTTGTTTGTTTGCTGTATCGAACCTTTTGCTGAGTCCATTAGGAAGGATGTGGGTATCAGAGGAGTGACAATCCCAGGCAGTGGAGGCACTCAGGTCAAAGCCTCCCTGTACATGGATGACGTCGCCGTCTTCTGCTCGGATCCGCTGTCCATTCGTTGACTAATGAGCATCTGCGACCAGTTCAAAATGGCCTCGGGAGCCAAAGTTAACCACAGCAAGAGCGAGGCCATGTTCTTTGGAAACTGGGCCAACCTATCCTTTCTCCCCTTCACTGTCAGGTCAGATGACCTGTAGGTGCTGGGGATATGGTTCAGAAGGGCCGGGGCGTGCGCCAAAACCTGGAAGGAGCGAGTAGCCAAGGTACCCCATAAACTGAGCATGTGGGAGCAGCGATCTCTCTCCATTGTGGGTAAGAACCTGGTCATCAGGTGCGAGGCGCTCATGTTGTTGCTGTACGTGGCGCAGGTCTGGCCCATACCCGACTCCTGCGCCGTGGCCAGTCACCCGAGCCATTTTCCGCTTCATCTGCAGATGCAAAATGGACCGGGTCCGGAGGGACACAATGTTCAAATCTCTGGATAAGGGCGGGGAAAATGTACCCAACGTGGCCCTCATCCTGCTGACCACCTTCGTGTGTGGCTGTATCAAGCTGTGCGCAGAGCCCTAGTACGCAAACTCCAGTGTCACTACGTGCTGAGATTCTATCTGCCCCCGGTGTAATGAAGGATGGGCCTGGTCACATTGCCGCGGAACCTCCATCCAGTTGGACCGTTGCCGTACCACTTATCCTTCGTGGAAAAGTTTGTGCAGGAAAACACCTTTGACCACCAATCCATCAGGCAGTGGTCCACGAGGAATGTCCTCAAGGCCCTACGGGAAAAGGAGATGGTGGATCCTGTCGGATGGTTCCCCGAGCAGAACGCCAAAGTCATTTGGCAGAATGCCTCATCACCAGAACTTTCAAAACAAGCACCAAGACGTAGCTTGGCTGGTGGTGAGAAGGGCCCTCCCAGTCAGATCCTTCCTGCATGCCCGGAATCTCACCGCCCCCCACATGCTGCCCTCGAGGTGGCTGTGGTGGGAAAGAGACTATTGCCCACCTCCTTCCGGAGTGTGTCTTTACAAAGCAGGTGTGAAAAGAGATGCAGTGGTTTTTGTCGAGGTTCATCCCAAGCAGCTCTGTGACACAGGAGTCTGTGCTCTGCGGGCTGTTCCAGGGATGCACACCAAGACAAACATCAACTGCTGCTGGAGGACCATCAATTCGGTGAAAGACGCCCTTTGGTCTGCCCGAAACTTACTGGTCTTCCGGTGCAAAGAGTTGCCCACGACCCGAGTGTTGCAGGACTGGCACATTCCAAGGTCCAGGACTACATACTGAGGGTATGCACTAAAGCTTGGGGCAGTCCGCTGCAAAAGCTCAATGGGGGAAAAGACCACCGTGTAAGGTCCCCCCACCAAGCTGAACTGAGGGGCTGGACATATGGAAAAACCCCTCGGGTTTGTTTCCACCAAATATGGTTTTGCTGTAAAATGTACATTGTATGTAAAATGGAATGGAAGGGTTGTGAGGCAACTCACTCCTGTATTGAAGAAAACTGATTTCCTTTGCACTTTCTGGAATGTCAACTTGGTGCTGTTTTGAACTGTTTTGTAATTTTTTTTTTCAACAGATTTTTATGAATTAAGTATATTTTTGAGGGGAAGGAAATTCCTTGGCAGCTTGAGTTCAGCTAATTCAGCAGGGACTAGAGACCAAATGTAGGACTTCCCTGGTGATATGGGTCAAATACTCCAGGATAAACACAACGAGCCATCAGGGAGCCTCAGGGTTTTTAAATTCTTAAATAAATATTAGAAGCTGTGAAGAAAGATTAAAAGAATTTGAGCTTTGAAAGAGGAGAGTTCAAGGTGACCCAAATGAAGTTTAAGGTTATGAAGGGAAATTCATAAAGTCAACCCAGGCAAAGAGCTCCAACGCCAACAAGTAGAAGCTAAAACTAGGAAGTTAAAAGTTAAGAAATGAAGTTGTGTAGATTTTATTTTTAAATAGTGTATTTGTTAATAGAGTAGAAAGGCTACTAAAATCTGACAGCACCGAAAGGGCTCAAAAGGCAATCAGATGCATTTCTGCAGAGAAAGGGATTGAGGCACAAGATGAGAAGGCAGGACTGATCCATTAAAATGGGGCAGGTATTTCAAGTCCCTAAATATCCTTGTTATAGAAAGTTAAACATAAATACAGAAATGCATGCACAGAGAATCAGGAGAAAGCAGTACTTTCTAAGGGAACAGGTTAAACACAGATGGAGTCCAACTTTTCTACTTATGAAATGACAGTTCAGGGACAAGATATTCTGTTGCCTTCTATCCATTTTCTTCCTCTGAAGGAGTGGCTGATGCTGGTGTGAAGTCCCACATGTGCCACCTCATCAAGGAATGCAGAAGGAGATTAAGACATATTGGAAGGGAAGAGTACTCTGACATCAAATGTGCTATGGGGAGGTGAAAAACCGGGGAGAGGCAACCAACTGGTCTAAGTTTTCAATTTTTTCTTGGTCTCGCCCAATACTCATTAGTGGTGGACTAATTTATCCCTTTTGTTAAAAAGGCACATTAAAGTTTCAAAAGCATTACTATACTTACAACATTCAAGCACCAGCTCTAACTTTACAAAGCTTTTGGATAAAGTAATTGCCTCACATCCTAAAATAGGTGACTGGGATGAATGTTAGCTTCAATCTCAAACATCTCAAAACAAATACTGCACAGTATTTAAATTCCAGGTTTTAAAACTTTCCTGCAGAAGCAAACTAGAAATGAACAACAAAAAAAATGAAGTCAGCTCTTAGGCAACATTTGCTCCCTGCAAATTTAGCTCCTCTGGTAATAGATTACATCATTCTTCTTTCCACCAAGGGGTAGGAAAGAAAGACTTTGCTTCTCATCAACCTGCTTTCAGATGCATCAATGGGAAGGTCACAGTGCTTTTTATGCTGCATTTAACACTGGCCCATTAGAGTTCACAAAAGTAGAACTGTTATACCAATGGTTTCCTTGAAATGTGGAGTGACAGCTCCATTTTTAAATTTGAACACAATCCCTCATTAGTTTAAGTTTTGAGATTATGCAACCTACAGCAACTCCAGTTCAACTGAAATTACAGATTTATTCCTCCTCCTTTGCAGTTCCAATGGATTTTGTAGGCTGCAAAAAAAGTAATATTTAGCATCTTCTACATTAGCACATCTCACACACCTTACCAGAATGGGTATGGGGGGATGCGAGTGGGAATGATCTGGAACACTCTGCCTGCGAGGGTGGCGGAAGAGGAGACAATCAATGATTTCAAAAGGAAACTGGATGGGCTCTTGAGAGAAATAAACTTTCAGGGCTATGGGGATAGAGCAGGGGAAATGAGACTGACTGGATTGCTCTACAGAGAGCCAGCAAGGACTCGATGAGCCGAATGGCCAACTTCTGTGTCGTAATGACACAATGACATGTTCAATTCTTCATAATTATTACAATTAGTTGAGCATCATATACACAAGATATGTGCGAGATGCCAATACCAAATGGGTGACTAACATCAAGTTCCTTTTAATTTCAACTCTGCAATGTCGTCCCATGATCCTGATTCCAAGAGAAAATTGGGAGCTTCATAAACAAGCTGTACATTCTAGACTCCACTCACCTTTATGGTGAAAGCAAAGTGGCCAAGGAGGATTTCAGTTTCACCCATACCACCGCAAGAAAAAAGTCGCAAGAGTTAGGTGTACCTGCATGCATTGGGGTGGCGCCGGGGGGGGGGGGGGGGGGGGGAATATTCAGGTGCCACTTTTAGTCAACATTTGTTTGATATGCAGCTTTAAGCATTTTTTGGCATTTCAGGACATATGCCAAGCTTCTCAGGGATAGCCAAGAGGACTGAGTGTGATGGTTACACTGTCACTTTTCAACATTGCGCCCAGATTTTCTACTTATTTGATTATTGTACTGCAAAGAGCAAACAGAATGCTACACCTCTAAATGAGACCAAAAATTTGTTTTTGGTCACAGTACTGATAATCTTGTCCACTTATACCAAAAGCAGCGTATAAAATGGGTCTTTGCAACTGATTTCTTGAGCAGCCGATTCAGGTGGAGTAAGATGCAAGGATACACATCTGAATTGTACGAATAACCAAAAAAAAGTCTCAGACCACCCAGCATGCCGTTCTTATAATTATTTTATCATGCTATACATGTTTCACTGCTGAATATTTCATGCAATACAACACTGGAATATGCAATCAGTTATCTGAATTATTCACTTACCAAACCAAGCCCAGGTTTCCTGAACTGTCTAGTAAACAGCATCTTGTTACATTGTGGATGGGACCTCCTGGGAAAGTTTTACAGTTCATTTAAGCTTGCTTTTAATTTTACTATTGTTTGGAACATAGTTGGATTGAAATGGATACCAACAGCAGCTAACATTTTTATTTAACCATGTATAAGAGATTCTCATAATAAAATATAGATCACCTGCTCTGCGCACAATTCACAAGTTATCAGCAATGTCCCAAACAGCAAAGTTATAGTCAGAGGGTGGCAGAAGAAACACAGTTCAATTAGGAAGTGTGGGCTGCTGGTTATGTAGGCTACAATTAGCACAGCAAACCTCCCAAGGCCTTGATTGAAAGTGACGATGGGCATAATTATCTATTACCCTAGAAGTAGAACACTCAGAATCCCACCCAAGAACTCATGCGCCAATGGTCTGATCCTCTCCAGCTTTCACACTGGGGGAGGGAGGGTGCATTTAAAACTGAGCAGGATTCCAGCAGGAAACTTCTCCAATGAGTTAATCATCTGCCTACCAGTGGCGGGAGGACACAATTCGGTTGCTGGATAGGGTGGTCTTCGGTTGGCTGCCTGCAGTTTTCCACACCGTTTCCAGCCTTGAGGAGCATTCCTGCTCCTCCTGGTGCCAGAAAAGGAAAGCTTCAGGTGTACCCTTTAGGCTGTTCATCTTCCCCAGTGAGCAACCTGCTTTTAGGTGGCCTGAAAGCCAGAGTGGCTTCCCCACGATATTGGATAATTGGAGAACAAAATCCCCCAAGGATGAGAAGTTTTTTTTTAAAATGACAGCAAATATGATTTTGAATGCACTGCCTGAAAAGGTAGTGGAAGCAGATTCAATAGCAACTTTCAAAAGGGAAATGGATACATACAGGGCTATGGGGAAAGAGCAGGAGGAGCGGACTAATTGGATGGCTCTCTTGAAGGAGACAGCACAGGCACAATGGGCCAAATGGCCTCCTTCTCACACAAGAACTGGACTGTTATATCCTGTGTCATATTTCAATTTGGAGGATGGAATTGAAGTCCTAAGTGAAAACATATCTAAAAGAAAGTTCCACTTAAATATACAAGTAGTCACAGATATTTTGTAAAGAAAATTTGAGATATTTGTTGGCCTTCACTAGGAAAACACACCCTAAACAGGTGGACAAGAAGAAATAACAAGCTGCTCCCAATATATTTAATTATTCAAGTGTGGTATTCAAGGGGGAAAAAATTATGTACCTCCTGTTCAGCAAGGAATATAAACTATCTATTTTCCAGGAATCAAACAGCTCTCCAACTTCCTTCAAATTCTCTCAGTGGAAATATGCACCTCACCTGCCCATAAATTACCTGACTCACCAGAGTAATCTAGCCAGTAAATCTTAAATTGGGGTAGGAATGAGAGCAGAGGTGTGTCCTTCAACATGACTCAATTCTAACCTTTTAAGCCCTCTCACAACTTGCATTTGTAAAATCTAATACCCTCAGTGAAAGTAAGTGATCTTGCAAGAATACAGTAGCAGCTATTCTGGGTCCCACCCATCATGGAGAAATTCCCAGTATTCAGCATTTGAAACTCAGATGAACTCAAAGAGTCATAAGAACCCATAATCATACTCTAAAGCGGGAATTCCAGACACACTCAGCTGCTTTACAAATTTACGAGCTGGTTACTCAAGGATTCCAAGGCATTTACCCAAAAGCAAAATACTGCAGATGCTAGAAATCTGAATAAAGACAAAGTGCTGGAAATACTCAGCAGGTCTGGCAGCATCTGTGAAGAGAGAAACAGAGTTAAGTGTTTCAGGCTGATGACCTTTCATCCCTTTTACCTCTCTTGCACCACCATCCAAGGCCCCAAACACTCCTTCCAGGTGGACAGTCATTTACTTCTACTTCTTTCAATTTACTGTATTCGCTCCTCATAATGCAGTTGGCTCCACACTGGGGACACCAAACAGACTGGGTGACTGCTTTGCAGAACACCTCTGTTCAGTCCACAAGCAAGTCATCTTAATTCTGCACCTTGCTCTCACACTGATCCCTCTGTTCTCAGACTCCTGCAGTGTTCCAATGAAGCTCAGCACAAGCTGGAGGAACAGCACCTCAACTTTTGACTGGGCATTTTACAGCCTTCTGGACTCAACATGGAGTTTAACAATTTCAGATGTTAGTCTCCGCCTCCATTTTGTTTCCTTTTTCTTTGCAGGTTTCAGTTTATTTCGTTTTTGCTTTTCAGACAGCACTATTCATGACTCTGCCACTCACCTCCTCTAGACCTATCTTTTGTTTCTTTACTGGTCCATTACCACTCCCTTTGATCTTGCACCATGAACCCTTTTGTCAGTTAATCTCTCCTGCCCTCCACCCTATCAGAGAACTTCCCTTTTGTTGTTCTTCCATTCCTCCCCCCTTTGCCTGCTCAAAACCTATTACATTTCTAACTTTTCCCCAGTTCTGATGAAAGGTCATTAACCCAGAACTTTACTCTGTTTCA
>NW_027140259.1:0-63391 GCF_036365525.1 Heterodontus francisci | reverse complement strand
TTCAAAACCGGCCGAAAATCTCAAACTGAATCAATCAGACTTCAAAACTCTCAAAATCGGCCGAAAATCTCAAACTGAATCAATCAGACTTCAAAACTCTCAAAACCGGCCGAAAATCTCAAACTGAATCAATCAGACTTCAAAACTCTCAAAATCGGCCGAAAATCTCAACTGAATCAATCAGACTTCAAAACTCTCAAAATCGGCCGAAAATCTCAAACTGAATCAATCAGACTTCAAAACTCTCAAAACGGCCGAAAATCTCAAACTGAATCAATCAGACTTCAAAACTCTCAAAACCGGCCGAAAATCTCATACTGAATCAATCAGACTTCAAAAATGTCAAAATCGGCCGACAATCTCATACTGAATCAATCAGACTTCAAAACTCTCAAAATCGGCCGAAAATCTCAAACTGAATCAATCAGACTTCAAAACTCTCAAAATCGGCCGAAAATCTCAAACTGAATCAATCAGACTTCAAAACTCTCAAAATCGGCCGAAAATCTCAAACTGAATCAATCAGACTTCAAAACTCTCAAAACCGGCCGAAAATCTCAAACTGAATCAATCAGACTTCAAAACTCTCAAAATCGGCCGAAAATCTCAAACTGAATCAATCAGACTTCAAAACTCTCAAAATCGGCCGAAAATCTCAAACTGAATCAATCAGACTTCAAAACTCTCAAAACCGGCCGAAAATCTCAAACTGAATCAATCAGACTTCAAAACTCTCAAAATCGGCCGAAAATCTCATACTGAATCAATCAGACTTCAAAACTCTCGAAACCGGCCGAAAATCTCAAACTGAATCAATCTGACTTGAAAACTCTCAAAACCGGCCGAAAATCTCAAACTGAATCAATCAGACTTCAAAACTCTCAAAACCGGCCGAAAATCTCAAACTGAATCAATCAGACTTCAAAACTCTCAAAATCGGCCGAAAACCTCAAACTGAATCAATCAGACTTCAAAACTCTCAAAACCGGCCGAAAAACTCAAACTGAATCAATCAGACTTCAAAACTCTCAAAACAGGCCGAAAATCTCAAACTGAATCAATCAGACTTCAAAAATGTCAAAATCGGCCGACAATCTCATACTGAATCAATCAGACTTCAAAACTCTCAAAATCGGCCGAAAATCTCAAACTGAATCAATCAGACTACAAAACTCTCAAAACCGGCCGAAAATCTCAAACTGAATCGTTCTCAAAACCGGCCGAAAATCTCAAACTGAATCAATCAGACTTCAAAACTCTCAAAATCGGCCGAAAATCTCAAACTGAATCAATCAGACTTCAAAACTCTCAAAACCGGCCGAAAATGTCAAACTGAATCAATCAGACATCAAAACTCTCAAAACCGGCCGAAAATCTCAAACTGAATCAATCAGAGTTCAAAACTTTCGAAACCGGCCGAAAATCTCAAACTGAATCAATCAGACTTCAAAACTCTCAAAATCGGCCGAAAATCGTAAACTGAATCAATCAAACTTTAAAACTCTCAAAATCGGCCGAAAATCTCAAACTGAATCAATCAGACTTCAAAACTCTCAAAATCGGCCGAAAATCTCAAACTGAATCAATCAGACTACAAAACTCTCAAAACCGGCCGAAAATCTCAAACTGAATCGTTCTCAAAACCGGCCGAAAATCTCAAACTGAATCAATCAGACTTCAAAACTCTCAAAATCGGCCGAAAATCTCAAACTGAATCAATCAGACTTCAAAACTCTCAAAACCGGCCGAAAATCTCAAACTGAATCAATCAGACTTCAAAACTCTCAAAATCGGCCGAAAATCTCAAACTGAATCAATCAGACTTCAAAACTCTCAAAATCGGCCGAAAATCTCAAACTGAATCAATCAGACTTCAAAACTCTCAAAACCGGCCGAAAATCTCAAACTGAATCAATCAGACTTCAAAACTCTCAAAATCGGCCGAAAATCTCATACTGAATCAATCAGACTTCAAAACTCTAGAAACCGGCCGAAAATCTCAAACTGAATCAATCTGACTTGAAAACTCTCAAAACCGGCCGAAAATCTCAACTGAATCAATCACACTTCAAAACTCTCAAAACCGGCCGAAAATCTCAAACTGAATCAATCAGACTTCAAAAATGTCAAAATCGGCCGACAATCTCATACTGAATCAATCAGACTTCAAAACTCTCAAAATCGGCCGAAAATCTCAAACTGCATCAATCAGACTTCAAAACTCTCAAAATCGGCCGAAAATCTCATACTGAATCAATCAGACTTCAAAACTCTCGAAACCGGCCGAAAATCTCAAACTGAATCAATCTGACTTGAAAACTCTCAAAACCGGCCGAAAATCTCAAACTGAATCAATCAGACTTCAAAACTCTCAAAACCGGCCGAAAATCTCAAACTGAATCAATCAGACTTCAAAACTCTCAAAATCGGCCGAAAACCTCAAACTGAATCAATCAGACTTCAAAACTCTCAAAACCGGCCGAAAAACTCAAACTGAATCAATCAGACTTCAAAACTCTCAAAACAGGCCGAAAATCTCAAACTGAATCAATCAGACTTCAAAAATGTCAAAATCGGCCGACAATCTCATACTGAATCAATCAGACTTCAAAACTCTCAAAATCGGCCGAAAATCTCAAACTGAATCAATCAGACTACAAAACTCTCAAAACCGGCCGAAAATCTCAAACTGAATCGTTCTCAAAACCGGCCGAAAATCTCAAACTGAATCAATCAGACTTCAAAACTCTCAAAATCGGCCGAAAATCTCAAACTGAATCAATCAGACTTCAAAACTCTCAAAACCGGCCGAAAATCTCAAACTGAATCAATCAGACTTCAAAACTCTCAAAATCGGCCGAAAATCTCAAACTGAATCAATCAGACTTCAAAACTCTCTAAATCGGCCGAAAATCTCAAACTGAATCAATCAGACTTCAAAACTCTCAAAACCGGCCGAAAATCTCAAACTGAATCAATAAGACTTCAAAACTCTCAAACCGGCCGAAAATGTCAAACTGAATCAATCAGACATCAAAACTCTCAAAACCGGCCGAAAATCTCAAACTGAATCAATCAGACTTCAAAACTCTCAAAACAGGCCGAAAATCTCAAACTGAATCAATCAGACTTCAAAACTCTCAAAATCGGCCGAAAATCTCAAACTGAATCAATCAGACTTCAAAACTCTCAAAACCGGCCGAAAATCTCAAACTGAATCAATCAGACATCAAAACTCTCAAAACCGGCCGAAAATCTCAAACTGAATCAATCAGACTTCAAAAACTCTCAAAACCGGCCGAAAATCTCAAACTGAATCAATAAGACTTCAAAACTCTCAAAACCGGCCAAAAATCTCAAATTTAATCAATCAACTTCAAAGCTCTCAAAACCGGCCACAAATCTCAAACTGAATCAATCAGACTTCAAAACTCTCAAAACCGGCCGAAAATCTCAAACTGAATCAATCAGACATCAAAACTCTCAAAACCGGCCGAAAATCTCAAACTGAATCAATCAGACATCAAAACTCTCAAAATCGGCCGAAAATCTCAAACTGAAGCAATCAAACTTTAAAACTCTCAAAATCGGCCGAAAATCTCAAACTGAATCAATCAGACTTCAAAACTCTCTAAATCGGCCGAAAATCTCAAACTGAATCAATCAGACTTCAAAACTCTCATAAATGGCCGAAAATCTCAAACTGAATCAATCACACTTCAAAACTCTCAAAACCGGCCGAAAATTTCAAACTGAATCTATCAGACTTCAAAACTCTCAAAACCGGCCGAAAATCTCAAACTGAATCAATCAGACTTCATAACTCTCAAAATCGGCCGAAAATCTCAAACTGAATCAATCAGACTTCAAAACTCTCAAAATTGGCCGAAAATCTCAAACTGAATCAATCAGACTTCAAAACTCTCATAATTGGCCGAAAATCTCAAACTGAATCAATCACACTTCAAAACTCTCAAAACCGGCCGAAAATCTCAAACTGAATCAATAAGACTTCAAAACTCTCAAAACCGGCCGAAAATTTCAAACTGAATCAATCAGACTTCAAAACTCTCAAAACCGGCCGAAAATCTCAAACTGAATCAATCAGAATTCAAAACTCTCAAAATCGGCCGAAAATCTCAAACTGAATGAATCAGACTTCAAAACTCTCAAAACCGGCCACAAATCTCAAACTGAATCAATCAGACTTCAAAACTCACATAATTGGTTGAAAATCTCAAACTGAATCAATCAGACTTCAATACTCTCAAAACCGGCCAAAAATCTCAAATTAAATCAATCAGACTTCAAAACTCTCTAAACCGGCCGAAAATCTCAAACTGAAACAATCAGACTTCAAAACTCACATAATTGGTTGAAAATCTCAAACTGAATCAATCAAACTTGAAAACTCTCAAAATCGGCCGAAAATCTCAAACTGAATCAATCAGACTTCTAAACTCTCAAAACCGGCCGAAAATCTCAAACTGAATCAATAAGACTTCAAAACTCTCAAAACCGGCCGAAAATCTCAAACTGAATCAATCAGACTTCAAAACTCTCAAAATCGGCCGAAAATCTCAAACTGAATCAATCAGACTTCAAAACTCTCTAAATCGGCCGAAAATCTCAAACTGAATCAATCAGACTTCAAAACTCTCAAAACCGGCCGAAAATCTCAAACTGAATCAATAAGACTTCAAAACTCTCAAAACCGGCCGAAAATGTCAAACTGAATCAATCAGACTTCAAAACTCTCAAAACCGGCCGAAAATCTCAAACTGAATCAATCAGACTTCAAAACTCTCAAAACCGGCCGAAAATCTCAAACTGAATCAATAAGACTTCAAAACTCTCAAAACCGGCCGAAAATGTCAAACTGAATCAATCAGACTTCAAAACTCTCAAAACCGGCCGAAAATCTCAAACTGAATCAATCAGACTTCAAAACTCTCAAAACAGGCCGAAAATCTCAAACTGAACCAATCAGACTTCAAAACTCTCAAAACCGGCCGAAAATCTCAAACTGAATCAATCAGACGTTAAAACTCTCAAAATCGGCCGAAAATCTCAAACTGAATCAATCAGACTTCAAAACTCTCAAAATCGGCCGAAAATCTCAAACTGAATCAATCAAACTTTAAAACTCTCAAAATCGGCCGAAAATCTCAAACTGAATCAATCAGACTTCAAAACTCTCAAAACAGGCCGAAAATCTCAAACTGAATCAATCAGACTTCAAAACTCTCAAAACCGGCCAAAAATCTCAAACTGAATCAATCAGACTTCAAAACTCTCATAATTGGCCGAAAATCTCAAACTGAATCAATCACACTTCAAAACTCTCAAAACCGGCCACAAATCTCAAACTGAATCAATCAGACTTCAAAACTCTCAAAATCGGCCGAAAATCTCAAACTGAATCAATCAGACTTCAAAACTCTCAAAATCGGCCGAAAATCTCAAACTGAATCAATCAAACTTTAAAACTCTCAAAATCGGCCGAAAATCTCAAACTGGATCAATCAGACTTCAAAACTCTCTAAATCGGCCGAAAATCTCAAACTGAATCAATCAGACTTCAAAATTCTCAAAACCGGCCGAAAATCTCAAACTGAATCAATAAGACTTCAAAACTCTCAAAACCGGCCAAAAATCTCAAACTGAATCAATCAGACTTCAAAACTCTCAAAACCGGCCGAAAATCTCAAACTGAATCAATCAGACTTCAAAACTCTCATAATTGGCCGAAAATCTCAAACTGAATCAATCACACTTCAAAACTCTCAAAACAGGCCGAATATCTCAAACTGAATCAATCAGACTTCAAAAATGTCAAAATCGGCCGACAATCTAATACAGAATCAATCAGACTTCAAAACTCTCAAAATCGGCCGAAAATCTCAAACTGCATCAATCAGACTTCAAAACTCTCAAAATCGGCCGAAAATCTCAAACTGAATCAATCAGACTTCAAAACTCTCAAAATCGGCCGAAAATCTCAAACTGAATCAATCAGACTTCAAAACTCTCAAAACCGGCCACAAATCTCAAACTGAATCAATCAAACTTTAAAACTCTCAAAATCGGCCGAAAATCTCAAACTGAATCAATCAGACTTCAAAACTCTCTAAATCGGCCGAAAATCTCAAACTGAATCAATAAGACTTCAAACTCTCAAAACCGGCCGAAAATGTCAAACTGAATCAATCAGACTTCAAAACTCTCAAAATCGGCCGAAAATCTCAAACTGAATCAATCAGACTTCAAAACTCTCAAAACCGGCCGAAAATCTCAAACTGAATCAATCAGACTTCAAAACTCTGAAAACAGGCCGAAAATCTCAAACTGAATCAATCAGACTTCAAAACTCTCAAAACCGGCCGAAAATCTCAAACTGAATCAATCAGACTTCAAAACTCTCAAAACAGGCCGAAAATCTCAAACTGAATCAATCAGACTTCAAAACTCTCAAAATCGGCCGAAAATCTCAAACTGAATCAATCACACTTCAAAACTTTCAAAACAGGCCGAATATCTCAAACTGAATCAATCAGACTTCAAAACTCTCAAAATCGGCCGAAAATCTCAAACTGAATCAATCAAACTTTAAAACTCTCAAAATCGGCCGAAAATCTCAAACTGAATCAATCAGACTTCAAAACTCTCAAAACAGGCCGAAAATCTCAAACTGAATCAATCAGACTTCAAAACTCTCAAAACCGGCCAAAAATCTCAAACTGAATCAATCAGACTTCAAAACTCTCATAATTGGCCGAAAATCTCAAACTGAATCAATCACACTTCAAAACTCTCAAAACCGGCCACAAATCTCAAACTGAATCAATCAGACTTCAAAACTCTCAAAATCGGCCGAAAATCTCAAACTGAATCAATCAGACTTCAAAACTCTCAAAATCGGCCGAAAATCTCAAACTGAATCAATCAAACTTTAAAACTCTCAAAATCGGCCGAAAATCTCAAACTGGATCAATCAGACTTCAAAACTCTCTAAATCGGCCGAAAATCTCAAACTGAATCAATCAGACTTCAAAATTCTCAAAACGGCCGAAAATCTCAAACTGAATCAATAAGACTTCAAAACTCTCAAAACCGGCCAAAAATCTCAAACTGAATCAATCAGACTTCAAAACTCTCAAAACCGGCCGAAAATCTCAAACTGAATCAATCAGACTTCAAAACTCTCATAATTGGCCGAAAATCTCAAACTGAATCAATCACACTTCAAAACTCTCAAAACAGGCCGAATATCTCAAACTGAATCAATCAGACTTCAAAAATGTCAAAATCGGCCGACAATCTCATACTGAATCAATCAGACTTCAAAACTCTCAAAATCGGCTGAAAATCTCAAACTGCATCAATCAGACTTCAAAACTCTCAAAACCGGCCACAAATCTCAAACTGAATCAATCAAACTTTAAAACTCTCAAAATCGGCCGAAAATCTCAAACTGAATCAATCAGACTTCAAAACTCTCTAAATCGGCCGAAAATCTCAAACTGAATCAATAAGACTTCAAAACTCTCAAAACCGGCCGAAAATGTCAAACTGAATCAATCAGACTTCAAAACTCTCAAAATCGGCCGAAAATCTCAAACTGAATCAATCAGACTTCAAAACTCTCAAAACCGGCCGAAAATCTCAAACTGAATCAATCAGACTTCAAAACTCTGAAAACAGGCCGAAAATCTCAAACTGAATCAATCAGACTTCAAAACTCTCAAAACCGGCCGAAAATCTCAAACTGAATCAATCAGACTTCAAAACTCTCAAAACAGGCCGAAAATCTCAAACTGAATCAATCAGACTTCAAAACTCTCAAAACCGGCCGAAAATCTCAAACTGAATCAATCAGACTTCAAAACTCTGAAAACAGGCCGAAAATCTCAAACTGAATCAATCAGACTTCAAAACTCTCAAAACCGGCCGAAAATCTCAAACTGAATCAATCAGACTTCAAAACTCTCAAAACAGGCCGAAAATCTCAAACTGAATCAATCAGACTTCAAAACTCTCAAAATCGGCCGAAAATCTCAAACTGAATCAATCACACTTCAAAACTTTCAAAACAGGCCGAATATCTCAAACTGAATCAATCAGACTTCAAAAATGTCAAAATCGGCCGACAATCTCATACTGAATCAATCAGACTTCAAAACTCTCAAAATCGGCCGAAAATCTCAAACTGCATCAATCAGACTTCAAAACTCTCAAAACCGGCCACAAATCTCAAACTGAATCAATCAGACTTCAAAACTCTCAAAATCGGCCGAAAATCTCAAACTGAATCAATCAGACTTCAAAACTCTCAAAATCGGCCGAAAATCTCAAACTGAATCAATCAGACTTCAAAACTCTCAAAATCGGCCGAAAATCTCAAACTGAATCAATCAAACTTTAAAACTCTCAAAACCGGCCGAAAATCTCAAACTGAATCAATCAGACGTTAAAACTCTCAAAATCGGCCGAAAATCTCAAACTGGATCAATCAGACTTCAAAACTCTCTAAATCGGCCGAAAATCTCAAACTGAATCAATCAGACTTCAAAACTCTCAAAACCGGCCGAAAATCTCAAACTGAATCAATAAGACTTCAAAACTCTCAAAACCGGCCAAAAATCTCAAACTGAATCAATCAGACTTCAAAACTCTCAAAACCGGCCAAAAATCTCAAACTGAATCAATCAGACTTCAAAACTCTCAAAATCGGCCGAAAATCTCAAACTGAATCAATCAAACTTTAAAACTCTCAAAATCGGCCGAAAATCTCAAACTGAATCAATCAGACTTCAAAACTCTCAAAATCGGCCGAAAATCTCAAACTGAATCAATCAAACTTTAAAACTCTCAAAATCGGCCGAAAATCTCAAACTGAATCAATCAGACTTCAAAACTCTCTAAATCGGCCGAAAATCTCAAACTGAATCAATCAGACTTCAAAACTCTCAAAACCGGCCGAAAATCTCAAACTGAATCAATCAGACTTCAAAACTCTCATAATTGGCCGAAAATCTCAAACTGAATCAATCACACTTCAAAACTCTCAAACCGGCCACAAATCTCAAACTGAATCAATCAGACTTCAAAACTCTCAAAATCGGCCGAAAATCTCAAACTGAATCAATCAGACTTCAAAACTCTCAAAATCGGCCGAAAATCTCAAACTGAATCAATCAAACTTTAAAACTCTCAAAATCGGCCGAAAATCTCAAACTGGATCAATCAGACTTCAAAACTCTCTAAATCGGCCGAAAATCTCAAACTGAATCAATCAGACTTCAAAACTCTCAAAATCGGCCGAAAATCTCAAACTGAATCAATCAAACTTTAAAACTCTCAAAATCGGCCGAAAATCTCAAACTGAATCAATCAGACTTCAAAACTCTCAAAATCGGCCGAAAATCTCAAACTGAATCAATCAAACTTTAAAACTCTCAAAATCGGCCGAAAATCTCAAACTGAATCAATCAGACTTCAAAACTCTCTAAATCGGCCGAAAATCTCAAACTGAATCAATCAGACTTCAAAATTCTCAAAACCGGCCGAAAATCTCAAACTGAATCAATAAGACTTCAAAACTCTCAAAACCGGCCAAAAATCTCAAACTGAATCAATCAGACTTCAAAACTCTCAAAACCGGCCGAAAATCTCAAACTGAATCAATCAGACTTCAAAACTCTCATAATTGGCCAAAAATCTCAAACTGAATCAATCAGACTTCAAAACTCTCAAAACCGGCCGAAAATCTCAAACTGAATCAATCAGACTTCAAAACTCTCAAAATCGGCCGAAAATCTCAAACTGAATCAATCAAACTTTAAAACTCTCAAAATCGGCCGAAAATCTCAAACTGAATCAATCAGACTTCAAAACTCTCAAAATCGGCCGAAAATCTCAAACTGAATCAATCAAACTTTAAAACTCTCAAAATCGGCCGAAAATCTCAAACTGAATCAATCAGACTTCAAAACTCTCTAAATCGGCCGAAAATCTCAAACTGAATCAATCAGACTTCAAAATTCTCAAACCGGCCGAAAATCTCAAACTGAATCAATAAGACTTCAAAACTCTCAAAACCGGCCAAAAATCTCAAACTGAATCAATCAGACTTCAAAACTCTCAAAACCGGCCGAAAATCTCAAACTGAATCAATCAGACTTCAAAACTCTCAAAACCGGCCAAAAATCTCAAACTGAATCAATCAGACTTCAAAACTCTCAAAACAGGCCGAAAATCTCAAACTGAATCAATCAGACTTCAAAACTCTCAAAACCGGCCGAGAATCTCAAACTGAATCAATCAGACTTCAAAACTCTCAAAATCGGCCGAAAATCTCAAACTGAATCAATCAAACTTTAAAACTCTCAAAACCGGCCGAAAATCTCAAACTGAATCAATCAGACGTTAAAACTCTCAAAATCGGCCGAAAATCTCAAACTGAATCAATCAGACTTCAAAACTCTCAAAATCGGCCGAAAATCTCAAACTGAATCAATCAAACTTTAAAACTCTCAAAATCGGCCGAAAATCTCAAACTGAATCAATCAGACTTCAAAACTCTCAAAATCGGCCGAAAATCTCAAACTGAATCAATCAAACTTTAAAACTCTCAAAATCGGCCGAAAATCTCAAACTGAATCAATCAGACTTCAAAACTCTCTAAATCGGCCGAAAATCTCAAACTGAATCAATCAGACTTCAAAACTCTCAAAACCGGCCGAAAATCTCAAACTGAATCAATCAGACTTCAAAACTCTCATAATTGGCCGAAAATCTCAAACTGAATCAATCACACTTCAAAACTCTCAAAACCGGCCACAAATCTCAAACTGAATCAATCAGACTTCAAAACTCTCAAAATCGGCCGAAAATCTCAAACTGAATCAATCAGACTTCAAAACTCTCAAAATCGGCCGAAAATCTCAAACTGAATCAATCAAACTTTAAAACTCTCAAAATCGGCCGAAAATCTCAAACTGGATCAATCAGACTTCAAAACTCTCTAAATCGGCCGAAAATCTCAAACTGAATCAATCAGACTTCAAAACTCTCAAAATCGGCCGAAAATCTCAAACTGAATCAATCAAACTTTAAAACTCTCAAATCGGCCGAAAATCTCAAACTGAATCAATCAGACTTCAAAACTCTCAAAATCGGCCGAAAATCTCAAACTGAATCAATCAAACTTTAAAACTCTCAAAATCGGCCGAAAATCTCAAACTGAATCAATCAGACTTCAAAACTCTCTAAATCGGCCGAAAATCTCAAACTGAATCAATCAGACTTCAAAATTCTCAAAACCGGCCGAAAATCTCAAACTGAATCAATAAGACTTCAAAACTCTCAAAACCGGCCAAAAATCTCAAACTGAATCAATCAGACTTCAAAACTCTCAAAACCGGCCGAAAATCTCAAACTGAATCAATCAGACTTCAAAACTCTCATAATTGGCCAAAAATCTCAAACTGAATCAATCAGACTTCAAAACTCTCAAAACCGGCCGAAAATCTCAAACTGAATCAATCAGACTTCAAAACTCTCAAAATCGGCCGAAAATCTCAAACTGAATCAATCAAACTTTAAAACTCTCAAAATCGGCCGAAAATCTCAAACTGAATCAATCAGACTTCAAAACTCTCAAAATCGGCCGAAAATCTCAAACTGAATCAATCAAACTTTAAAACTCTCAAAATCGGCCGAAAATCTCAAACTGAATCAATCAGACTTCAAAACTCTCTAAATCGGCCGAAAATCTCAAACTGAATCAATCAGACTTCAAAATTCTCAAAACCGGCCGAAAATCTCAAACTGAATCAATAAGACTTCAAAACTCTCAAAACCGGCCAAAAATCTCAAACTGAATCAATCAGACTTCAAAACTCTCAAAACCGGCCGAAAATCTCAAACTGAATCAATCAGACTTCAAAACTCTCAAAACCGGCCAAAAATCTCAAACTGAATCAATCAGACTTCAAAACTCTCAAAACAGGCCGAAAATCTCAAACTGAATCAATCAGACTTCAAAACTCTCAAAACCGGCCGAGAATCTCAAACTGAATCAATCAGACTTCAAAACTCTCAAAATCGGCCGAAAATCTCAAACTGAATCAATCAAACTTTAAAACTCTCAAAACCGGCCGAAAATCTCAAACTGAATCAATCAGACGTTAAAACTCTCAAAATCGGCCGAAAATCTCAAACTGAATCAATCAGACTTCAAAACTCTCAAAATCGGCCGAAAATCTCAAACTGAATCAATCAAACTTTAAAACTCTCAAAATCGGCCGAAAATCTCAAACTGAATCAATCAGACTTCAAAACTCTCAAAATCGGCCGAAAATCTCAAACTGAATCAATCAAACTTTAAAACTCTCAAAATCGGCCGAAAATCTCAAACTGAATCAATCAGACTTCAAAACTCTCTAAATCGGCCGAAAATCTCAAACTGAATCAATCAGACTTCAAAACTCTCAAAACCGGCCGAAAATCTCAAACTGAATCAATCAGACTTCAAAACTCTCATAATTGGCCGAAAATCTCAAACTGAATCAATCACACTTCAAAACTCTCAAAACCGGCCACAAATCTCAAACTGAATCAATCAGACTTCAAAACTCTCAAAATCGGCCGAAAATCTCAAACTGAATCAATCAGACTTCAAAACTCTCAAAATCGGCCGAAAATCTCAAACTGAATCAATCAAACTTTAAAACTCTCAAAATCGGCCGAAAATCTCAAACTGGATCAATCAGACTTCAAAACTCTCTAAATCGGCCGAAAATCTCAAACTGAATCAATCACACTTCAAAACTCTCAAAACAGGCCGAATATCTCAAACTGAATCAATCAGACTTCAAAAATGTCAAAATCGGCCGACAATCTCATACTGAATCAATCAGACTTCAAAACTCTCAAAACCGGCCGAAAATCTCAAACTGAATCTATCAGACTTCAAAACTCACAAAACCGGCCGAAAATCTCAAACTGAATCAATAAGACTTCAAAACTCTCTAAATCGGCCGAAAATCTCAAACTGAATCAATAAGACTTCAAAACTCTCAAAACCGGCCGAAAATGTCAAACTGAATCAATCAGACTTCAAAACTCTCAAAATCGGCCGAAAATCTCAAACTGAATCAATCAGACTTCAAAACTCTCAAAACCGGCCGAAAATCTCAAACTGAATCAATCAGACTTCAAAACTCTGAAAACAGGCCGAAAATCTCAAACTGAATCAATCAGACTTCAAAACTCTCAAAACCGGCCGAAAATCTCAAACTGAATCAATCAGACTTCAAAACTCTCAAAACAGGCCGAAAATCTCAAACTGAATCAATCAGACTTCAAAACTCTCAAAATCGGCCGAAAATCTCAAACTGAATCAATCACACTTCAAAACTTTCAAAACAGGCCGAATATCTCAAACTGAATCAATCAGACTTCAAAAATGTCAAAATCGGCCGACAATCTCATACTGAATCAATCAGACTTCAAAACTCTCAAAATCGGCCGAAAATCTCAAACTGCATCAATCAGACTTCAAAACTCTCAAAACCGGCCACAAATCTCAAACTGAATCAATCAGACTTCAAAACTCTCAAAATCGGCCGAAAATCTCAAACTGAATCAATCAGACTTCAAAACTCTCAAAATCGGCCGAAAATCTCAAACTGAATCAATCAGACTTCAAAACTCTCAAAATCGGCCGAAAATCTCAAACTGAATCAATCAAACTTTAAAACTCTCAAAACCGGCCGAAAATCTCAAACTGAATCAATCAGACGTTAAAACTCTCAAAATCGGCCGAAAATCTCAAACTGGATCAATCAGACTTCAAAACTCTCTAAATCGGCCGAAAATCTCAAACTGAATCAATCAGACTTCAAAACTCTCAAAACCGGCCGAAAATCTCAAACTGAATCAATAAGACTTCAAAACTCTCAAAACCGGCCAAAAATCTCAAACTGAATCAATCAGACTTCAAAACTCTCAAAACAGGCCGAAAATCTCAAACTGAATCAATCAGACTTCAAAACTCTCAAAACCGGCCGAGAGTCTCAAACTGAATCAATCAGACTTCAAAACTCTCAAAATCGGCCGAAAATCTCAAACTGAATCAATCAAGATTTAAAACTCTCAAAACCGGCCGAAAATCTCAAACTGAATCAATCAGACGTTAAAACTCTCAAAATCGGCCGAAAATCTCAAACTGAATCAATCAGACTTCAAAACTCTCAAAATCGGCCGAAAATCTCAAACTGAATCAATCAAACTTTAAAACTCTCAAAATCGGCCGAAAATCTCAAACTGAATCAATCAGACTTCAAAACTCTCTAAATCGGCCGAAAATCTCAAACTGAATCAATCAGACTTCAAAATTCTCAAAACCGGCCGAAAATCTCAAACTGAATCAATAAGACTTCAAAACTCTCAAAACCGGCCAAAAATCTCAAACTGAATCAATCAGACTTCAAAACTCTCAAAACCGGCCGAAAATCTCAAACTGAATCAATCAGACTTCAAAACTCTCATAATTGGCCAAAAATCTCAAACTGAATCAATCAGACTTCAAAACTCTCAAAACCGGCCGAAAATCTCAAACTGAATCAATCAGACTTCAAAACTCTCAAAATCGGCCGAAAATCTCAAACTGAATCAATCAAACTTTAAAACTCTCAAAATCGGCCGAAAATCTCAAACTGAATCAATCAGACTTCAAAACTCTCAAAATCGGCCGAAAATCTCAAACTGAATCAATCAAACTTTAAAACTCTCAAAATCGGCCGAAAATCTCAAACTGAATCAATCAGACTTCAAAACTCTCTAAATCGGCCGAAAATCTCAAACTGAATCAATCAGACTTCAAAATTCTCAAAACCGGCCGAAAATCTCAAACTGAATCAATAAGACTTCAAAACTCTCAAAACCGGCCAAAAATCTCAAACTGAATCAATCAGACTTCAAAACTCTCAAAATCGGCCGAAAATCTCAAACTGAATCAATCAAACTTTAAAACTCTCAAAACCGGCCGAAAATCTCAAACTGAATCAATCAGACGTTAAAACTCTCAAAATCGGCCGAAAATCTCAAACTGAATCAATCAGACTTCAAAACTCTCAAAATCGGCCGAAAATCTCAAACTGAATCAATCAAACTTTAAAACTCTCAAAATCGGCCGAAAATCTCAAACTGAATCAATCAGACTTCAAAACTCTCAAAATCGGCCGAAAATCTCAAACTGAATCAATCAAACTTTAAAACTCTCAAAATCGGCCGAAAATCTCAAACTGAATCAATCAGACTTCAAAACTCTCTAAATCGGCCGAAAATCTCAAACTGAATCAATCAGACTTCAAAACTCTCAAAACCGGCCGAAAATCTCAAACTGAATCAATCAGACTTCAAAACTCTCATAATTGGCCGAAAATCTCAAACTGAATCAATCACACTTCAAAACTCTCAAAACCGGCCACAAATCTCAAACTGAATCAATCAGACTTCAAAACTCTCAAAATCGGCCGAAAATCTCAAACTGAATCAATCAGACTTCAAAACTCTCAAAATCGGCCGAAAATCTCAAACTGAATCAATCAAACTTTAAAACTCTCAAAATCGGCCGAAAATCTCAAACTGGATCAATCAGACTTCAAAACTCTCTAAATCGGCCGAAAATCTCAAACTGAATCAATCACACTTCAAAACTCTCAAAACAGGCCGAATATCTCAAACTGAATCAATCAGACTTCAAAAATGTCAAAATCGGCCGACAATCTCATACTGAATCAATCAGACTTCAAAACTCTCAAAACCGGCCGAAAATCTCAAACTGAATCTATCAGACTTCAAAACTCACAAAACCGGCCGAAAATCTCAAACTGAATCAATCAGACTTCAAAACTCTCAAAATCGGCCGAAAATCTCAAACTGAATCAATCAGACTTCAAAACTCTCATAATTGGCCGAAAATCTCAAACTGAATCAATCACACTTCAAAACTCTCAAAACCGGCCACAAATCTCAAACTGAATCAATCAGACTTCAAAACTCTCAAAACCGGCCACAAATCTCAAACTGAATCAATCAAACTTTAAAACTCTCAAAATCGGCCGAAAATCTCAAACTGAATCAATCAGACTTCAAAACTCTCTAAATCGGCCGAAAATCTCAAACTGAATCAATAAGACTTCAAAACTCTCAAAACCGGCCGAAAATGTCAAACTGAATCAATCAGACTTCAAAACTCTCAAAACCGGCCACAAATCTCAAACTGAATCAATCAGACTTCAAAACTCTCAAAATCGGCCGAAAATCTCAAACTGAATCAATCAGACTTCAAAACTCTCAAAATCGGCCGAAAATCTCAAACTGAATCAATCAGACATCAAAACTCTCAAAACCGGCCGAGAATCTCAAACTGAATCAATCAGACTTCAAAACTCTCAAAATCGGCCGAAAATCTCAAACTGAATCAATCAGACTTCAAAACTCTCAAAACCGGCCACAAATCTCAAACTGAATCAATCAGACTTCAAAACTCTCAAAATCGGCCGAAAATCTCAAACTGAATCAATCAAACTTTAAAACTCTCAAAATCGGCCG
This sequence comes from Heterodontus francisci, assembly GCF_036365525.1. NCBI lineage: Eukaryota > Metazoa > Chordata > Chondrichthyes > Heterodontiformes > Heterodontidae > Heterodontus > Heterodontus francisci. Next base: position 46,768 of record NW_027140259.1, on the reverse strand, counting down.
AAAATCTCAAACTGAATCAATCAGACTTCAAAACTCTCTAAATCGGCCGAAAATCTCAAACTGAATCAATAAGACTTCAAAACTCTCAAAACCGGCCGAAAATGTCAAACTGAATCAATCAGACTTCAAAACTCTCAAAACCGGCCACAAATCTCAAACTGAATCAATCAGACTTCAAAACTCACATAATTGGTTGAAAATCACAAACTGAATCAATCAGACTTCAAAACTCTCAAAATCGGCCGAAAATCTCAAACTGAATCAATCAGACATCAAAACTCTCAAAATCGGCCGAAAATCTCAAACTGAATCAATCAGACTTCAAAACTCTCAAAATCGGCCGAAAATCTCAAACTGAATCAATCAAACTTTAAAACTCTCAAAATCGGCCGAAAATCTCAAACTGAATCAATCAGACTTCAAAATTCTCAAAACCGGCCGAAAATCTCAAACTGAATCAATAAGACTTCAAAACTCTCAAAACCGGCCGAAAATCTCAAACTGAATCAATCAGACTTCAAAACTCTCAAAATCGGCCGAAAATCTCAAACTGAATCAATCAAACTTTAAAACTCTCAAAACCGGCCGAAAATCTCAAACTGAATCAATCAGACTTCAAAACTCTCAAAATCGGCCGAAAATCTCAAACTGAATCAATCAAACTTTAAAACTCTCAAAATCGGCCGAAAATCTCAAACTGAATCAATCAGACTTCAAAACTCTCTAAATCGGCCGAAAATCTCAAACTGAATCAATCAGACTTCAAAACTCTCAAAACCGGCCGAACATCTCAAACTGAATCAATAAGACTTCAAAACTCTCAAAACCGGCCGAAAATCTCAAACTGAATCAATCAGACTTCAAAACTCTCAAAATCGGCCGAAAATCTCAAACTGAATCAATCAGACTTCAAAACTCTCAAAATCGGCCGAAAATCTCAAACTGAATCAATCAAACTTTAAAACTCTCAAAATCGGCCGAAAATCTCAAACTGAATCAATCAGACTTCAAAACTCTCTAAATCGGCCGAAAATCTCAAACTGAATCAATCAGACTTCAAAACTCTCAAAACCGGCCGAAAATCTCAAACTGAATCAATAAGACTTCAAAACTCTCAAAACCGGCCGAAAATCTCAAACTGAATCAATCAGACTTCAAAACTCTCAAAACCGGCCGAAAATCTCAAACTGAATCAATCAGACTTCAAAACTCTCAAAACCGGCCGAAAATCTCAAACTGAATCAATCAGACTTCAAAACTCTCAAAATCGGCCGAAAATCTCAAACTGAATCAATCAGACTTCAAAACTCTCAAAATCGGCCGAAAATCTCAAACTGAATCAATCAGACTTCAAAACTCTCAAAATCGGCCGAAAATCTCAAACTGAATCAATCAGACTTCAAAACTCTCAAAACCGGCCGAAAATCTCAAACTGAATCAATCAGACTTCAAAACTCTCAAAACCGGCCGAAAATCTCAAACTGAATCAATCAGACTTCAAAACTCTCAAAACCGGCCGAAAATCTCAAACTGAATCAATCAGACTTCAAAACTCTCAAAATCGGCCGAAAATCTCAAACTGAATCAATCAGACTTCAAAACTCTCAAAACCGGCCGAAAATCTCAAACTGAATCAATCAGACTTCAAAACTCTCAAAATCGGCCGAAAATCTCAAACTGAATCAATCAGACTTCAAAACTCTCAAAATCGGCCGAAAATCTCAAACTGAATCAATCAGACTTCAAAACTCTCAAAACCGGCCGAAAATCTCAAACTGAATCAATCAGACTTCAAAACTCTCAAAATCGGCCGAAAATCTCAAACTGAATCAATCACACTTCAAAACTCTCAAAATCGGCCGAAAATCTCAAACTGAATCAATCAGACTTCAAAACTCTCAAAATCGGCCGAAAATCTCAAACTGAATCAATCAGACTTCAAAACTCTCAAAATCGGCCGAAAATCTCAAACTGAATCAATCAGACTTCAAAACTCTCAAAATCGGCCGAAAATCTCAAACTGGATCAATCAGACTTCAAAACTCTCTAAATCGGCCGAAAATCTCAAACTGAATCAATCACACTTCAAAACTCTCAAAACAGGCCGAATATCTCAAAGTGAATCAATCAGACTTCAAAAATGTCAAAATCGGCCGACAATCTCATACTGAATCAATCAGACTTCAAAACTCTCAAAACCGGCCGAAAATCTCAAACTGAATCTATCAGACTTCAAAACTCACAAAACCGGCCGAAAATCTCAAACTGAATCAATCAGACTTCAAAACTCTCAAAATCGGCCGAAAATCTCAAACTGAATCAATCAGACTTCAAAACTCTCATAATTGGCCGAAAATCTCAAACTGAATCAATCACACTTCAAAACTCTCAAAACCGGCCACAAATCTCAAACTGAATCAATCAGACTTCAAAACTCTCAAAACCGGCCACAAATCTCAAACTGAATCAATCAAACTTTAAAACTCTCAAAATCGGCCGAAAATCTCAAACTGAATCAATCAGACTTCAAAACTCTCTAAATCGGCCGAAAATCTCAAACTGAATCAATAAGACTTCAAAACTCTCAAAACCGGCCGAAAATCTCAAACTGAATCAATCAGACTTCAAAACTCTCAAAACCGGCCACAAATCTCAAACTGAATCAATCAGACTTCAAAACTCTCAAAATCGGCCGAAAATCTCAAACTGAATCAATCAGACTTCAAAACTCTCAAAATCGGCCGAAAATCTCAAACTGAATCAATCAGACTTCAAAACTCTCAAAACCGGCCGAAAATCTCAAACTGAATCAATCAGACTTCAAAACTCTCAAAATCGGCCGAAAATCTCAAACTGAATCAATCAGACTTCAAAACTCTCAAAACCGGCCGAAAATCTCAAACTGAATCAATCAGACTTCAAAACTCTCAAAACCGGCCGAAAATCTCAAACTGAATCAATCAGACTTCAAAACTCTCAAAACCGGCCAAAAATCTCAAACTGAATCAATCAGACTTCAAAACTCTCTAAATCGGCCGAAAATCTCAAACTGAATCAATCAGACTTCAAAACTCTCAAAACCGGCCGAAAATCTCAAACTGAATCAATCAGACTTCAAAACTCTCAAAACCGGCCGAAAATCTCAAACTGAATCAATCAGACTTCAAAACTCTCATAATTGGCCGAAAATCTCAAACTGAATCAATCAGACTTCAAAACTCTCAAAACCGGCCGAAAATCTCAAACTGAATCAATCAGACTTCAAAACTCTCAAAATCGGCCGAAAATCTCAAACTGAATCAATCAGACTTCAAAACTCTCAAAATCGGCCGAAAATCTCAAACTGAATCAATCAGACTTCAAAACTCTCAAAATCGGCCGAAAATCTCAAACTGAATCAATCAGACTTCAAAACTCTCAAAACCGGCCGAAAATCTCAAACTGAATCAATCAGACTTCAAAACTCTCAAAACCGGCCGAAAATCTCAAACTGAATCAATCAGACTTCAAAACTCTCAAAATCGGCCGAAAATCTCAAACTGAATCAATCAGACTTCAAAACTCTCAAAATCGGCCGAAAATCTCAAACTGAATCAATCAGACTTCAAAACTCTCAAAATCGGCCGAAAATCTCAAACTGAATCAATCAGACTTCAAAACTCTCAAAATCGGCCGAAAATCTCAAACTGAATCAATCACACTTCAAAACTCTCAAAATCGGCCGAAAATCTCAAACTGAATCAATCAGACTTCAAAACTCTCAAAATCGGCCGAAAATCTCAAACTGAATCAATCAGACTTCAAAACTCTCAAAACCGGCCGAAAATCTCAAACTGAATCAATCAGACTTCAAAACTCTCAAAACCGGCCGAAAATCTCAAACTGAATCAATCAGACTTCAAAACTCTCAAAACCGGCCGAAAATCTCAAACTGAATCAATCAGACTTCAAAACTCTCAAAACCGGCCGAAAATCTCAAACTGAATCAATCAGACTTCAAAACTCTCAAAACCGGCCGAAAATCTCAAACTGAATCAATCAGACTTCAAAACTCTCAAAATCGGCCGAAAATCTCAAACTGAATCAATCAGACTTCAAAACTCTCAAAACCGGCCGAAAATCTCAAACTGAATCAATCAGACTTCAAAACTCTCAAAACCGGCCGAAAATCTCAAACTGAATCAATCAGACTTCAAAACTCTCAAAATCGGCCGAAAATCTCAAACTGAATCAATCAGACTTCAAAACTCTCAAAATCGGCCGAAAATCTCAAACTGAATCAATCAGACTTCAAAACTCTCAAAACCGGCCGAAAATCTCAAACTGAATCAATCAGACTTCAAAACTCTCAAAACCGGCCGAAAATCTCAAACTGAATCAATCAGACTTCAAAACTCTCAAAATCGGCCGAAAATCTCAAACTGAATCAATCAGACTTCAAAACTCTCAAAATCGGCCGAAAATCTCAAACTGAATCAATCAGACTTCAAAACTCTCAAAACCGGCCGAAAATCTCAAACTGAATCAATCAGACTTCAAAACTCTCAAAACCGGCCGAAAATCTCAAACTGAATCAATCAGACTTCAAAACTCTCAAAATCGGCCGAAAATCTCAAACTGAATCAATCAGACTTCAAAACTCTCAAAATCGGCCGAAAATCTCAAACTGCATCAATCAGACTTCAAAACTCTCAAAATCGGCCGAAAATCTCAAACTGAATCAATCAGACTTCAAAACTCTCAAAATCGGCCGAAAATCTCAAACTGAATCAATCAAACTTTAAAACTCTCAAAATCGGCCGAAAATCTCAAACTGAATCAATCAGACTTCAAAACTCTCTAAATCGGCCGAAAATCTCAAACTGAATCAATCAGACTTCAAAACTCTCAAAACCGGCCGAACATCTCAAACTGAATCAATAAGACTTCAAAACTCTCAAAACCGGCCGAAAATCTCAAACTGAATCAATCAGACTTCAAAACTCTCAAAACAGGCCGAAAATCTCAAACTGAATCAATCAGACTTCAAAACTCTCAAAACCGGCCGAAAATCTCAAACTGAATCAATCAGACTTCAAAACTCTCAAAACCGGCCACAAATCTCAAACTGAATCAATCAGACTTCAAAACTCTCATAATTGGCCGAAAATCTCAAACTGAATCAATCACACTTCAAAACTCTCAAAACCGGCCACAAATCTCAAACTGAATCAATCAGACTTCAAAACTCTCAAAATCGGCCGAAAATCTCAAACTGAATCAATCAGACTTCAAAACTCTCAAAATCGGCCGAAAATCTCAAACTGAATCAATCAGACTTCAAAACTCTCAAAATCGGCCGAAAATCTCAAACTGAATCAATCAGACTTCAAAACTCTCAAAATCGGCCGAAAATCTCAAACTGAATCAATCAGACATCAAAACTCTCAAAACCGGCCGAAAATCTCAAACTGAATCAATAAGACTTCAAAACTCTCAAAATCGGCCGAAAATCTCAAACTGAATCAATCAAACTTTAAAACTCTCAAAATCGGCCGAAAATCTCAAACTGAATCAATCAGACTTCAAAACTCTCAAAACCGGCCACAAATCTCAAACTGAATCAATCAGACTTCAAAACTCACATAATTGGTTGAAAATCTCAAACTGAATCAATCAGACTTCAATACTCTCAAAACCGGCCGAAAATCTCAAACTGAATCAATCACACTTCAAAACTCTCAAAACAGGCCGAATATCTCAAACTGAATCAATCAGACTTCAAAAATGTCAAAATCGGCCGAAAATCTCAAACTGAATCAATCAGACTTCAAAACTCTCAAAATCGGCCGAAAATCTCAAACTGAATCAATCAGACTTCAACACTCTCAAAACCGGCCGAAAATCTCAAACTGAATCAATCAGACTTCAAAACTCTCAAAATCCGCCGAAAATCTCAAACTGAATCAATCAGACTTCAACACTCTCAAAACCGGCCACAAATCTCAAACTGAATCAATCAGACTTCAAAACTCACATAATTGGTTGAAAATCTCAAACTGAATCAATCAGACTTCAATACTCTCAAAACCGGCCGAAAATCTCAAACTGAATCAATCACACTTCAAAACTCTCAAAACAGGCCGAATATCTCAAACTGAATCAATCAGACTTCAAAAATGTCAAAATCGGCCGAAAATCTCAAACTGAATCAATCAGACTTCAAAACTCTCAAAATCGGCCGAAAATCTCAAACTGAATCAATCAGACTTCAACACTCTCAAAACAGGCCGAAAATCTCAAACTGAATCAATCAGACTTCAAAACTCTCAAAACCGGCCGAAAATCTCAAACTGAATCAATCAGACTTCAAAACTCTCAAAACCGGCCAAAAATCTCAAATTAAATCAATCAGACTTCAAAGCTCTCAAAACCGGCCACAAATCTCAAACTGAATCAATCAGACTTCAAAACTCTCATAATTGGCCGAAAATCTCAAACTGAATCAATCACACTTCAAAACTCTCAAAACAGGCCGAATATCTCAAACTGAATCAATCAGACTTCAAAACTCTCATAATTGGCCGAAAATCTCAAACTGAATCAATCACACTTCAAAACTCTCAAAACCGGCCACAAATCTCAAACTGAATCAATCAGACTTCAAAACTCTCAAAATCGGCCGAAAATCTCAAACTGAATCAATCAGACTTCAAAACTCTCAAAATCGGCCGAAAATCTCAAACTGAATCAATCAGACTTCAAAACTCTCAAAATCGGCCGAAAATCTCAAACTGAATCAATCAGACTTTAAAACTCTCAAAATCGGCCGAAAATCTCAAACTGAATCTATCAGACTTCAAAACTCACAAAACCGGCCGAAAATCTCAAACTGAATCAATCAGACTTCAAAACTCTCAAAACCGGCCGAAAATCTCAAACTGAAACAATCAGACTTCAAAACTCTCAAAATCGGCCGAAAATCTCAAACTGCATCAATCAGACTTCAAAACTCTCAAAATCGGCCGAAAATCTCAAACTGAATCAATCAGACTTCAAAACTCTCAAAATCGGCCGAAAATCTCAAACTGAATCAATCAAACTTTAAAACTCTCAAAATCGGCCGAAAATCTCAAACTGAATCAATCAGACTTCAAAACTCTCTAAATCGGCCGAAAATCTCAAACTGAATCAATCAGACTTCAAAACTCTCAAAACCGGCCGAACATCTCAAACTGGATCAATAAGACTTCAAAACTCTCAAAACCGGCCGAAAATCTCAAACTGAATCAATCAGACTTCAAAACTCTCAAAACAGGCCGAAAATCTCAAACTGAATCAATCAGACTTCAAAACTCTCAAAACCGGCCGAAAATCTCAAACTGAATCAATCAGACTTCAAAACTCTCAAAACCGGCCACAAATCTCAAACTGAATCAATCAGACTTCAAAACTCTCAAAATCGGCCGAAAATCTCAAACTGAATCAATCAGACTTTAAAACTCTCAAAATCGGCCGAAAATCTCAAACTGAATCAATCAGACATCAAAACTCTCAAAACCGGCCGAAAATCTCAAACTGAATCAATAAGACTTGAAAACTCTCAAAATCGGCCGAAAATCTCAAACTGAATCAATCAAACTTTAAAACTCTCAAAATCGGCCGAAAATCTCAAACTGAATCAATCAGACTTCAATACTCTCAAAACCGGCCGAAAATCTCAAACTGAATCAATCACACTTCAAAACTCTCAAAACAGGCCGAATATCTCAAACTGAATCAATCAGACTTCAAAAATGTCAAAATCGGCCGACAATCTCATACTGAATCAATCAGACTTCAAAACTCTCAAAATCGGCCGAAAATCTCAAACTGCATCAATCAGACTTCAAAACTCTCAAAATCGGCCGAAAATCTCAAACTGAATCTATCAGACTTCAAAACTCACAAAACCGGCCGAAAATCTCAAACTGAATCAATCAGACTTCAAAACTCTCAAAACCGGCCGAAAATCTCAAACTGAAACAATCAGACTTCAAAACTCTCAAAATCGGCCGAAAATCTCAAACTGCATCAATCAGACTTCAAAACTCTCAAAATCGGCCGAAAATCTCAAACTGAATCAATCAGACTTCAAAACTCTCAAAATCGGCCGAAAATCTCAAACTGAATCAATCAAACTTTAAAACTCTCAAAATCGGCCGAAAATCTCAAACTGAATCAATCAGACTTCAAAACTCTCTAAATCGGCCGAAAATCTCAAACTGAATCAATCAGACTTCAAAACTCTCAAAACCGGCCGAACATCTCAAACTGAATCAATAAGACTTCAAAACTCTCAAAACCGGCCGAAAATCTCAAACTGAATCAATCAGACTTCAAAACTCTCAAAACAGGCCGAAAATCTCAAACTGAATCAATCAGACTTCAAAACTCTCAAAACCGGCCGAAAATCTCAAACTGAATCAATCAGACTTCAAAACTCTCAAAACCGGCCACAAATCTCAAACTGAATCAATCAGACTTCAAAACTCTCATAATTGGCCGAAAATCTCAAACTGAATCAATCACACTTCAAAACTCTCAAAACCGGCCACAAATCTCAAACTGAATCAATCAGACTTCAAAACTCTCAAAATCGGCCGAAAATCTCAAACTGAATCAATCAGACTTCAAAACTCTCAAAATCGGCCGAAAATCTCAAACTGAATCAATCAGACTTCAAAACTCTCAAAATCGGCCGAAAATCTCAAACTGAATCAATCAGACTTCAAAACTCTCAAAATCGGCCGAAAATCTCAAACTGAATCAATCAGACATCAAAACTCTCAAAACCGGCCGAAAATCTCAAACTGAATCAATAAGACTTCAAAACTCTCAAAATCGGCCGAAAATCTCAAACTGAATCAATCAAACTTTAAAACTCTCAAAATCGGCCGAAAATCTCAAACTGAATCAATCAGACTTCAAAACTCTCAAAACCGGCCACAAATCTCAAACTGAATCAATCAGACTTCAAAACTCACATAATTGGTTGAAAATCTCAAACTGAATCAATCAGACTTCAATACTCTCAAAACCGGCCGAAAATCTCAAACTGAATCAATCACACTTCAAAACTCTCAAAACAGGCCGAATATCTCAAACTGAATCAATCAGACTTCAAAAATGTCAAAATCGGCCGAAAATCTCAAACTGAATCAATCAGACTTCAAAACTCTCAAAATCGGCCGAAAATCTCAAACTGAATCAATCAGACTTCAACACTCTCAAAACCGGCCGAAAATCTCAAACTGAATCAATCAGACTTCAAAACTCTCAAAATCCGCCGAAAATCTCAAACTGAATCAATCAGACTTCAACACTCTCAAAACCGGCCACAAATCTCAAACTGAATCAATCAGAGTTCAAAACTCTCGAAACCGGCCGAAAATCTCCAACTGAATCAATCAGACTTCAAAACTCTCAAAACCGGCCGAAAATCTCAAACTGAATCAATCAGACTTCAAAACTCTCAAAATCCGCAGAAAATCTCAAACTGAATCAATCAGACTTCAAAACTCTCAAAACCGGCCGAAAATCTCAAACTGAATCAATCAGACATCAAAACTCTCAAAACCGGCCGAAAATCTCAAACTGAATCAATCAGAGTTCAAAACTCTCGAAACCGGCCGAAAATCTCAAACTGAATCAATCAGACTTCAAAACTCTCAAAATCGGCCGAAAATCGTAAACTGAATCAATCAAACTTTAAAACTCTCAAAATCGGCCGAAAATCTCAAACTGAATCAATCAGACTTCAAAACTCTCAAAATCGGCCGAAAATCTCAAACTGAATCAATCAAACTTTAAAACTCTCAAAACCGGCCGAAAATCTCAAACTGAATCAATCAGACTTCAAAACTCTCAAAATCGGCCGAAAATCTCAAACTGAATCAATCAAACTTTAAAACTCTCAAAATCGGCCGAAAATCTCAAACTGAATCAATCAGACTTCAAAACTCTCTAAATCGGCCGAAAATCTCAAACTGAATCAATCAGACTTCAAAACTCTCAAAACCGGCCGAACATCTCAAACTGAATCAATAAGACTTCAAAACTCTCAAAACCGGCCGAAAATCTCAAACTGAATCAATCAGACTTCAAAACTCTCAAAACAGGCCGAAAATCTCAAACTGAATCAATCAGACTTCAAAACTCTCAAAACCGGCCGAAAATCTCAAACTGAATCAATCAGACTTCAAAACTCTCAAAACCGGCCAAAAATCTCAAATTAAATCAATCAGACTTCAAAGCTCTCAAAACCGGCCACAAATCTCAAACTGAATCAATCAGACTTCAAAACTCTCATAATTGGCCGAAAATCTCAAACTGAATCAATCACACTTCAAAACTCTCAAAACAGGCCGAATATCTCAAACTGAATCAATCAGACTTCAAAACTCTCATAATTGGCCGAAAATCTCAAACTGAATCAATCACACTTCAAAACTCTCAAAACCGGCCACAAATCTCAAACTGAATCAATCAGACTTCAAAACTCTCAAAATCGGCCGAAAATCTCAAACTGAATCAATCAGACTTCAAAACTCTCAAAATCGGCCGAAAATCTCAAACTGAATCAATCAGACTTCAAAACTCTCAAAATCGGCCGAAAATCTCAAACTGAATCAATCAGACTTTAAAACTCTCAAAATCGGCCGAAAATCTCAAACTGAATCAATCAGACATCAAAACTCTCAAAACCGGCTGAAAATCTCAAACTGAATCAATAAGACTTCAAAACTCTCAAAATCGGCCGAAAATCTCAAACTGAATCAATCAAACTTTAAAACTCTCAAAATCGGCCGAAAATCTCAAACTGAATCAATCAGACTTCAATACTCTCAAAACCGGCCGAAAATCTCAAACTGAATCAATCACACTTCAAAACTCTCAAAACAGGCCGAATATCTCAAACTGAATCAATCAGACTTCAAAAATGTCAAAATCGGCCGACAATCTCATACTGAATCAATCAGACTTCAAAACTCTCAAAATCGGCCGAAAATCTCAAACTGCATCAATCAGACTTCAAAACTCTCAAAATCGGCCGAAAATCTCAAACTGAATCTATCAGACTTCAAAACTCACAAAACCGGCCGAAAATCTCAAACTGAATCAATCAGACTTCAAAACTCTCAAAACCGGCCGAAAATCTCAAACTGAAACAATCAGACTTCAAAACTCTCAAAATCGGCCGAAAATCTCAAACTGAATCAATCAGACTTCAAAACTCTCAAAATCGGCCGAAAATCTCAAACTGAATCAATCAGACTTCAAAACTCTCAAAATCGGCCGAAAATCTCAAACTGAATCAATCAAACTTTAAAACTCTCAAAATCGGCCGAAAATCTCAAACTGAATCAATCAGACTTCAAAACTCTCTAAATCGGCCGAAAATCTCAAACTGAATCAATCAGACTTCAAAACTCTCAAAACCGGCCGAACATCTCAAACTGAATCAATAAGACTTCAAAACTCTCAAAACCGGCCGAAAATCTCAAACTGAATCAATCAGACTTCAAAACTCTCAAAACAGGCCGAAAATCTCAAACTGAATCAATCAGACTTCAAAACTCTCAAAACCGGCCGAAAATCTCAAACTGAATCAATCAGACTTCAAAACTCTCAAAACCGGCCACAAATCTCAAACTGAATCAATCAGACTTCAAAACTCTCAAAACCGGCCGAAAATCTCAAACTGAATCAATCAGACTTCAAAACTCTCAAAACCGGCCACAAATCTCAAACTGAATCAATCAGACTTCAAAACTCTCAAAATCGGCCGAAAATCTCAAACTGAATCAATCAGACTTCAAAACTCTCAAAATTGGCCGAAAATCTCAAACTGAATCAATCAGACTTCAAAACTCTCAAAATCGGCCGAAAATCTCAAACTGAATCAATCAGACTTTAAAACTCTCAAAATCGGCCGAAAATCTCAAACTGAATCAATCAGACATCAAAACTCTCAAAACCGGCTGAAAATCTCAAACTGAATCAATAAGACTTCAAAACTCTCAAAATCGGCCGAAAATCTCAAACTGAATCAATCAAACTTTAAAACTCTCAAAATCGGCCGAAAATCTCAAACTGAATCAATCAGACTTCAATACTCTCAAAACCGGCCGAAAATCTCAAACTGAATCAATCACACTTCAAAACTCTCAAAACAGGCCGAATATCTCAAACTGAATCAATCAGACTTCAAAAATGTCAAAATCGGCCGACAATCTCATACTGAATCAATCAGACTTCAAAACTCTCAAAATCGGCCGAAAATCTCAAACTGCATCAATCAGACTTCAAAACTCTCAAAATCGGCCGAAAATCTCAAACTGAATCTATCAGACTTCAAAACTCACAAAACCGGCCGAAAATCTCAAACTGAATCAATCAGACTTCAAAACTCTCAAAACCGGCCGAAAATCTCAAACTGAAACAATCAGACTTCAAAACTCTCAAAATCGGCCGAAAATCTCAAACTGAATCAATCAGACTTCAAAACTCTCAAAATCGGCCGAAAATCTCAAACTGAATCAATCAGACTTCAAAACTCTCAAAATCGGCGAAAATCTCAAACTGAATCAATCAAACTTTAAAACTCTCAAAATCGGCCGAAAATCTCAAACTGAATCAATCAGACTTCAAAACTCTCTAAATCGGCCGAAAATCTCAAACTGAATCAATCAGACTTCAAAACTCTCAAAACCGGCCGAACATCTCAAACTGAATCAATAAGACTTCAAAACTCTCAAAACCGGCCGAAAATCTCAAACTGAATCAATCAGACTTCAAAACTCTCAAAACAGGCCGAAAATCTCAAACTGAATCAATCAGACTTCAAAACTCTCAAAACCGGCCGAAAATCTCAAACTGAATCAATCAGACTTCAAAACTCTCAAAACCGGCCACAAATCTCAAACTGAATCAATCAGACTTCAAAACTCTCAAAACCGGCCGAAAATCTCAAACTGAATCAATCAGACTTCAAAACTCTCAAAACCGGCCGAAAATCTCAAACTGAATCAATCAGACTTCAAAACTCTCAAAACCGGCCGAAAATCTCAAACTGAATCAATCAGACTTCAAAACTCTCAAAACGGCCAAAAATCTCAAATTAAATCAATCAGACTTCAAAGCTCTCAAAACCGGCCACAAATCTCAAACTGAATCAATCAGACTTCAAAACTCTCATAATTGGCCGAAAATCTCAAACTGAATCAATCACACTTCAAAACTCTCAAAACAGGCCGAATATCTCAAACTGAATCAATCAGACTTCAAAACTCTCATAATTGGCCGAAAATCTCAAACTGAATCAATCACACTTCAAAACTCTCAAAACCGGCCACAAATCTCAAACTGAATCAATCAGACTTCAAAACTCTCAAAATCGGCCGAAAATCTCAAACTGAATCAATCAGACTTCAAAACTCTCAAAATCGGCCGAAAATCTCAAACTGAATCAATCAGACTTCAAAACTCTCAAAATCGGCCGAAAATCTCAAACTGAATCAATCAGACTTTAAAACTCTCAAAATCGGCCGAAAATCTCAAACTGAATCAATCAGACATCAAAACTCTCAAAACCGGCTGAAAATCTCAAACTGAATCAATAAGACTTCAAAACTCTCAAAATCGGCCGAAAATCTCAAACTGAATCAATCAAACTTTAAAACTCTCAAAATCGGCCGAAAATCTCAAACTGAATCAATCAGACTTCAAAACTCTCAAAACCGGCCGAAAATCTCAAACTGAATCAATCAGACTTCAAAACTCTCAAAACCGGCCGAAAATCTCAAACTGAATCAATCAGACTTCAAAACTCTCAAAACCGGCCAAAAATCTCAAATTAAATCAATCAGACTTCAAAGCTCTCAAAACCGGCCACAAATCTCAAACTGAATCAATCAGACTTCAAAACTCTCATAATTGGCCGAAAATCTCAAACTGAATCAATCACACTTCAAAACTCTCAAAACAGGCCGAATATCTCAAACTGAATCAATCAGACTTCAAAACTCTCATAATTGGCCGAAAATCTCAAACTGAATCAATCACACTTCAAAACTCTCAAAACCGGCCACAAATCTCAAACTGAATCAATCAGACTTCAAAACTCTCAAAATCGGCCGAAAATCTCAAACTGAATCAATCAGACTTCAAAACTCTCAAAATCGGCCGAAAATCTCAAACTGAATCAATCAGACTTCAAAACTCTCAAAATCGGCCGAAAATCTCAAACTGAATCAATCAGACTTTAAAACTCTCAAAATCGGCCGAAAATCTCAAACTGAATCAATCAGACATCAAAACTCTCAAAACCGGCTGAAAATCTCAAACTGAATCAATAAGACTTCAAAACTCTCAAAATCGGCCGAAAATCTCAAACTGAATCAATCAAACTTTAAAACTCTCAAAATCGGCCGAAAATCTCAAACTGAATCAATCAGACTTCAATACTCTCAAAACCGGCCGAAAATCTCAAACTGAATCAATCACACTTCAAAACTCTCAAAACAGGCCGAATATCTCAAACTGAATCAATCAGACTTCAAAAATGTCAAAATCGGCCGACAATCTCATACTGAATCAATCAGACTTCAAAACTCTCAAAATCGGCCGAAAATCTCAAACTGCATCAATCAGACTTCAAAACTCTCAAAATCGGCCGAAAATCTCAAACTGAATCTATCAGACTTCAAAACTCACAAAACCGGCCGAAAATCTCAAACTGAATCAATCAGACTTCAAAACTCTCAAAACCGGCCGAAAATCTCAAACTGAAACAATCAGACTTCAAAACTCTCAAAATCGGCCGAAAATCTCAAACTGAATCAATCAGACTTCAAAACTCTCAAAATCGGCCGAAAATCTCAAACTGAATCAATCAGACTTCAAAACTCTCAAAATCGGCCGAAAATCTCAAACTGAATCAATCAGACTTCAAAACTCTCTAAATCGGCCGAAAATCTCAAACTGAATCAATCAGACTTCAAAACTCTCAAAACCGGCCGAAAATCTCAAACTGAATCAATCAGAGTTCAAAACTCTCGAAACCGGCCGAAAATCTCAAACTGAATCAATCAGACTTCAAAACTCTCAAAACCGGCCGAAAATCTCAAACTGAATCAATCAGACTTCAAAACTCACAAAACCGGCCGAAAATCTCAAACTGAATCAATCAGACTTCAAAACTCCCAAAACAGGCCGAAAATCTCAAACTGAATCAATCAGACTTCAAAACTCTCAAAATCGGCCGAAAATCTCAAACTGAATCAATCAGACTTCAAAACTCTCAAAACCGGCTGAAAATCTCAAACTGAATCAATCAGACATCAAAACTCTCAAAACCGGCCGAAAATCTCAAACTGAATCAATCAGACTTCAAAAACTCTCAAAACCGGCCGAAAATCTCAAACTGAATCAATCAGACTTCAAAACTCTCAAAATCGGCCGAAAATCTCAAACTGAATCAATCAAACTTCAAAACTCTCTAAATCGGCCGAAAATCTCAAACTGAATCAATCAGACTTCAAAACTCTCAAAACCGGCCGAAAATCTCAAACTGAATCAATCAGACTTCAAAACTCTCAAAACCGGCCGAAAATCTCAAACTGAATCAATCAGACTTCAAAACTCTCAAAACCGGCCAATAATCTCAAATTTAATCAATCAACTTCAAAGCTCTCAAAACCGGCCACAAATCTCAAACTGAATCAATCAGACTTCAAAACTCTCAAAACCGGCCGAAAATCTCAAACTGAATCAATCAGACATCAAAACTCTCAAAACCGGCCGAAAATCTCAAACTGAATCAATCAGACATCAAAACTCTCAAAATCGGCCGAAAATCTCAAACTGAAGCAATCAAACTTTAAAACTTTCAAAATCGGCCGAAAATCTCAAACTGAATCAATCAGACTTCAAAACTCTCTAAATCGGCCGAAAATCTCAAACTGAATCAATCAGACTTCAAAACTCTCAAAACCGGCCGAAAATCTCAAACTGAATCAATCAGACTTCATAACTCTCAAAACCGGCTCGAAATCTCAAACTGAAACAATCAGACTTCAAAACTCACATAATTGGTTGAAAATCTCAAACTGAATCAATCAAACTTGAAAACTCTCAAAATCGGCCGAAAATCTCAAACTGAATCAATCAGACTTCAAAACTCTCTAAATCGGCCGAAAATCTCAAACTGAATCAATCAGACTTCAAAACTCTCAAAACCGGCCGAAAATCTCAAACTGAATCAATAAGACTTCAAAACTCTCAAAACCGGCCGAAAATGTCAAACTGAATCAATCAGACTTCAAAACTCTCAAAACCGGCCGAAAATCTCAAACTGAATCAATCAGACTTCAAAACTCTCTAAATCAGCCGAAAATCTCAAACTGAATCAATCAGACTTCAAAACTCTCAAAACCGGCCGAAAATCTCAAACTGAATCAATAAGACTTCAAAACTCTCAAAACCGGCCGAAAATCTCAAACTGAATCAATAAGACTTCAAAACTCTCAAAACCGGCCGAAAATCTCAAACTGAATCAATCAGACTTCAAAACTCTCAAAATCGGCCGAAAATCTCAAACTGAATCAATCAGACTTCAAAACTCTCTAAATCAGCCGAAAATCTCAAACTGAATCAATCAGACTTCAAAACTCACATAATTGGTTGAAAATCTCAAACTGAATCAATCAGACTTCAAAACTCTCAAAACCGGCCGAAAATCTCAAACTGAATCAATCAGACTTCAAAACTCTCAAAATCGGCCGAAAATCTCAAACTGAATCAATCAGACTTCAAAACTCTCAAAATCGGCCGAAAATCTCAAACTGAATCAATCAGACTTCAAAACTCTCAAAATCGGCCGAAAATCTCAAACTGAATCAATCAGACTTCAAAACTCTCAAAACCGGCCACAAATCTCAAACTGAATCAATCAGACTTCAAAACTCTCAAAATCGGCCGAAAATCTCAAACTGAATCAATCAAACTTTAAAACTCTCTAAATCGGCCGAAAATCTCAAACTGAATCAATCAGACTTCAAAACTCTCAAAACCGGCCGAAAATCTCAAACTGAATCAATAAGACTTCAAAACTCTCAAAACCGGCCGAAAATGTCAAACTGAATCAATCAGACTTCAAAACTCTCAAAACCGGCCGAAAATCTCAAACTGAATCAATCAGACTTCAAAACTCTCAAAACAGGCCGAAAATCTCAAACTGAATCAATCAGACTTCAAAACTCTCAAAACCGGCCGAAAATCTCAAACTGAATCAATCAGACGTTAAAACTCTCAAAGTGGGCCGAAAATCTCAAACTGAATCAATCAGACTTCAAAACTCTCAAAATCGGCCGAAAATCTCAAACTGAATCAATCAAACTTTAAAACTCTCAAAATCGGCCGAAAATCTCAAACTGAATCAATCAGACTTCAAAACTCTCAAAATCGGCCGAAAATCTCAAACTGAATCAATCAAACTTTAAAACTCTCAAAATCGGCCGAAAATCTCAAACTGAATCAATCAGACTTCAAAACTCTCTAAATCGGCCGAAAATCTCAAACTGAATCAATCAGACTTCAAAACTCTCAAAACCGGCCGAAAATCTCAAACTGAATCAATAAGACTTCAAAACTCTCAAAACCGGCCAAAAATCTCAAACTGAATCAATCAGACTTCAAAACTCTCAAAACAGGCCGAAAATCTCAAACTGAATCAATCAGACTTCAAAACTCTCAAAACCGGCCGAAAATCTCAAACTGAATCAATCAGACTTCAAAACTCTCAAAATCGGCCACAAATCTCAAACTGAATCAATCAGACTTCAAAACTCTCTAAATCGGCCGAAAATCTCAAACTGAATCAATCAGACTTCAAAGCTCTCAAAACCGGCCACAAATCTCAAACTGAATCAATCAGACTTCAAAACTCTCATAATTGGCCGAAAATCTCAAACTGAATCAATCACACTTCAAAACTCTCAAAACAGGCCGAATATCTCAAACTGAATCAATCAGACTTCAAAACTCTCATAATTGGCCGAAAATCTCAAACTGAATCAATCACACTTCAAAACTCTCAAAACCGGCCACAAATCTCAAACTGAATCAATCAGACTTCAAAACTCTCAAAATCGGCCGAAAATCTCAAACTGAATCAATCAGACTTCAAAACTCTCAAAATCGGCCGAAAATCTCAAACTGAATCAATCAGACTTCAAAACTCTCAAAATCGGCCGAAAATCTCAAACTGAATCAATCAGACTTTAAAACTCTCAAAATCGGCCGAAAATCTCAAACTGAATCAATCAGACATCAAAACTCTCAAAACCGGCTGAAAATCTCAAACTGAATCAATAAGACTTCAAAACTCTCAAAATCGGCCGAAAATCTCAAACTGAATCAATCAAACTTTAAAACTCTCAAAATCGGCCGAAAATCTCAAACTGAATCAATCAGACTTCAATACTCTCAAAACCGGCCGAAAATCTCAAACTGAATCAATCACACTTCAAAACTCTCAAAACAGGCCGAATATCTCAAACTGAATCAATCAGACTTCAAAAATGTCAAAATCGGCCGACAATCTCATACTGAATCAATCAGACTTCAAAACTCTCAAAATCGGCCGAAAATCTCAAACTGCATCAATCAGACTTCAAAACTCTCAAAATCGGCCGAAAATCTCAAACTGAATCTATCAGACTTCAAAACTCACAAAACCGGCCGAAAATCTCAAACTGAATCAATCAGACTTCAAAACTCTCAAAACCGGCCGAAAATCTCAAACTGAAACAATCAGACTTCAAAACTCTCAAAATCGGCCGAAAATCTCAAACTGAATCAATCAGACTTCAAAACTCTCAAAATCGGCCGAAAATCTCAAACTGAATCAATCAGACTTCAAAACTCTCAAAATCGGCCGAAAATCTCAAACTGAATCAATCAGACTTCAAAACTCTCTAAATCGGCCGAAAATCTCAAACTGAATCAATCAGACTTCAAAACTCTCAAAACCGGCCGAAAATCTCAAACTGAATCAATCAGAGTTCAAAACTCTCGAAACCGGCCGAAAATCTCAAACTGAATCAATCAGACTTCAAAACTCTCAAAACCGGCCGAAAATCTCAAACTGAATCAATCAGACTTCAAAACTCTCAAAACCGGCCGAAAATCTCAAACTGAATCAATCAGACTTCAAAACTCTCAAAACCGGCCGAAAATCTCAAACTGAATCAATCAGACTTCAAAACTCTCAAAACCGGCCAAAAATCTCAAATTAAATCAATCAGACTTCAAAGCTCTCAAAACCGGCCACAAATCTCAAACTGAATCAATCAGACTTCAAAACTCTCATAATTGGCCGAAAATCTCAAACTGAATCAATCACACTTCAAAACTCTCAAAACAGGCCGAATATCTCAAACTGAATCAATCAGACTTCAAAACTCTCATAATTGGCCGAAAATCTCAAACTGAATCAATCACACTTCAAAACTCTCAAAACCGGCCACAAATCTCAAACTGAATCAATCAGACTTCAAACTCTCAAAATCGGCCGAAAATCTCAAACTGAATCAATCAGACTTCAAAACTCTCAAAATCGGCCGAAAATCTCAAACTGAATCAATCAGACTTCAAAACTCTCAAAATCGGCCGAAAATCTCAAACTGAATCAATCAGACTTTAAAACTCTCAAAATCGGCCGAAAATCTCAAACTGAATCAATCAGACATCAAAACTCTCAAAACCGGCTGAAAATCTCAAACTGAATCAATAAGACTTCAAAACTCTCAAAATCGGCCGAAAATCTCAAACTGAATCAATCAAACTTTAAAACTCTCAAAATCGGCCGAAAATCTCAAACTGAATCAATCAGACTTCAAAACTCTCAAAACCGGCCGAAAATCTCAAACTGAATCAATCAGACTTCAAAACTCTCAAAACCGGCCGAAAATCTCAAACTGAATCAATCAGACTTCAAAACTCTCAAAACCGGCCAAAAATCTCAAATTAAATCAATCAGACTTCAAAGCTCTCAAAACCGGCCACAAATCTCAAACTGAATCAATCAGACTTCAAAACTCTCATAATTGGCCGAAAATCTCAAACTGAATCAATCACACTTCAAAACTCTCAAAACAGGCCGAATATCTCAAACTGAATCAATCAGACTTCAAAACTCTCATAATTGGCCGAAAATCTCAAACTGAATCAATCACACTTCAAAACTCTCAAAACCGGCCACAAATCTCAAACTGAATCAATCAGACTTCAAAACTCTCAAAATCGGCCGAAAATCTCAAACTGAATCAATCAGACTTCAAAACTCTCAAAATCGGCCGAAAATCTCAAACTGAATCAATCAGACTTCAAAACTCTCAAAATCGGCCGAAAATCTCAAACTGAATCAATCAGACTTTAAAACTCTCAAAATCGGCCGAAAATCTCAAACTGAATCAATCAGACATCAAAACTCTCAAAACCGGCTGAAAATCTCAAACTGAATCAATAAGACTTCAAAACTCTCAAAATCGGCCGAAAATCTCAAACTGAATCAATCAAACTTTAAAACTCTCAAAATCGGCCGAAAATCTCAAACTGAATCAATCAGACTTCAATACTCTCAAAACCGGCCGAAAATCTCAAACTGAATCAATCACACTTCAAAACTCTCAAAACAGGCCGAATATCTCAAACTGAATCAATCAGACTTCAAAAATGTCAAAATCGGCCGACAATCTCATACTGAATCAATCAGACTTCAAAACTCTCAAAATCGGCCGAAAATCTCAAACTGCATCAATCAGACTTCAAAACTCTCAAAATCGGCCGAAAATCTCAAACTGAATCTATCAGACTTCAAAACTCACAAAACCGGCCGAAAATCTCAAACTGAATCAATCAGACTTCAAAACTCTCAAAACCGGCCGAAAATCTCAAACTGAAACAATCAGACTTCAAAACTCTCAAAATCGGCCGAAAATCTCAAACTGAATCAATCAGACTTCAAAACTCTCAAAATCGGCCGAAAATCTCAAACTGAATCAATCAGACTTCAAAACTCTCAAAATCGGCCGAAAATCTCAAACTGAATCAATCAGACTTCAAAACTCTCTAAATCGGCCGAAAATCTCAAACTGAATCAATCAGACTTCAAAACTCTCAAAACCGGCCGAAAATCTCAAACTGAATCAATCAGAGTTCAAAACTCTCGAAACCGGCCGAAAATCTCAAACTGAATCAATCAGACTTCAAAACTCTCAAAACCGGCCGAAAATCTCAAACTGAATCAATCAGACTTCAAAACTCACAAAACCGGCCGAAAATCTCAAACTGAATCAATCAGACTTCAAAACTCCCAAAACAGGCCGAAAATCTCAAACTGAATCAATCAGACTTCAAAACTCTCAAAATCGGCCGAAAATCTCAAACTGAATCAATCAGACTTCAAAACTCTCAAAACCGGCTGAAAATCTCAAACTGAATCAATCAGACATCAAAACTCTCAAAACCGGCCGAAAATCTCAAACTGAATCAATCAGACTTCAAAAACTCTCAAAACCGGCCGAAAATCTCAAACTGAATCAATCAGACTTCAAAACTCTCAAAATCGGCCGAAAATCTCAAACTGAATCAATCAAACTTCAAAACTCTCTAAATCGGCCGAAAATCTCAAACTGAATCAATCAGACTTCAAAACTCTCAAAACCGGCCGAAAATCTCAAACTGAATCAATCAGACTTCAAAACTCTCAAAACCGGCCGAAAATCTCAAACTGAATCAATCAGACTTCAAAACTCTCAAAACCGGCCAATAATCTCAAATTTAATCAATCAACTTCAAAGCTCTCAAAACCGGCCACAAATCTCAAACTGAATCAATCAGACTTCAAAACTCTCAAAACCGGCCGAAAATCTCAAACTGAATCAATCAGACATCAAAACTCTCAAAACCGGCCGAAAATCTCAAACTGAATCAATCAGACATCAAAACTCTCAAAATCGGCCGAAAATCTCAAACTGAAGCAATCAAACTTTAAAACTTTCAAAATCGGCCGAAAATCTCAAACTGAATCAATCAGACTTCAAAACTCTCTAAATCGGCCGAAAATCTCAAACTGAATCAATCAGACTTCAAAACTCTCAAAACCGGCCGAAAATCTCAAACTGAATCAATCAGACTTCATAACTCTCAAAACCGGCCGAAAATCTCAAACTGAAACAATCAGACTTCAAAACTCACATAATTGGTTGAAAATCTCAAACTGAATCAATCAAACTTGAAAACTCTCAAAATCGGCCGAAAATCTCAAACTGAATCAATCAGACTTCAAAACTCTCTAAATCGGCCGAAAATCTCAAACTGAATCAATCAGACTTCAAAACTCTCAAAACCGGCCGAAAATCTCAAACTGAATCAATAAGACTTCAAAACTCTCAAAACCGGCCGAAAATGTCAAACTGAATCAATCAGACTTCAAAACTCTCAAAACCGGCCGAAAATCTCAAACTGAATCAATCAGACTTCAAAACTCTCTAAATCAGCCGAAAATCTCAAACTGAATCAATCAGACTTCAAAACTCTCAAAACCGGCCGAAAATCTCAAACTGAATCAATAAGACTTCAAAACTCTCAAAACCGGCCGAAAATCTCAAACTGAATCAATAAGACTTCAAAACTCTCAAAACCGGCCGAAAATCTCAAACTGAATCAATCAGACTTCAAAACTCTCAAAATCGGCCGAAAATCTCAAACTGAATCAATCAGACTTCAAAACTCTCTAAATCAGCCGAAAATCTCAAACTGAATCAATCAGACTTCAAAACTCACATAATTGGTTGAAAATCTCAAACTGAATCAATCAGACTTCAAAACTCTCAAAACCGGCCGAAAATCTCAAACTGAATCAATCAGACTTCAAAACTCTCAAAATCGGCCGAAAATCTCAAACTGAATCAATCAGACTTCAAAACTCTCAAAATCGGCCGAAAATCTCAAACTGAATCAATCAGACTTCAAAACTCTCAAAATCGGCCGAAAATCTCAAACTGAATCAATCAGACTTCAAAACTCTCAAAACCGGCCACAAATCTCAAACTGAATCAATCAGACTTCAAAACTCTCAAAATCGGCCGAAAATCTCAAACTGAATCAATCAAACTTTAAAACTCTCTAAATCGGCCGAAAATCTCAAACTGAATCAATCAGACTTCAAAACTCTCAAAACCGGCCGAAAATCTCAAACTGAATCAATAAGACTTCAAAACTCTCAAAACCGGCCGAAAATGTCAAACTGAATCAATCAGACTTCAAAACTCTCAAAACCGGCCGAAAATCTCAAACTGAATCAATCAGACTTCAAAACTCTCAAAACAGGCCGAAAATCTCAAACTGAATCAATCAGACTTCAAAACTCTCAAAACCGGCCGAAAATCTCAAACTGAATCAATCAGACGTTAAAACTCTCAAAGTGGGCCGAAAATCTCAAACTGAATCAATCAGACTTCAAAACTCTCAAAATCGGCCGAAAATCTCAAACTGAATCAATCAAACTTTAAAACTCTCAAAATCGGCCGAAAATCTCAAACTGAATCAATCAGACTTCAAAACTCTCAAAATCGGCCGAAAATCTCAAACTGAATCAATCAAACTTTAAAACTCTCAAAATCGGCCGAAAATCTCAAACTGAATCAATCAGACTTCAAAACTCTCTAAATCGGCCGAAAATCTCAAACTGAATCAATCAGACTTCAAAACTCTCAAAACCGGCCGAAAATCTCAAACTGAATCAATAAGACTTCAAAACTCTCAAAACCGGCCAAAAATCTCAAACTGAATCAATCAGACTTCAAAACTCTCAAAACAGGCCGAAAATCTCAAACTGAATCAATCAGACTTCAAAACTCTCAAAACCGGCCGAAAATCTCAAACTGAATCAATCAGACTTCAAAACTCTCAAAATCGGCCACAAATCTCAAACTGAATCAATCAGACTTCAAAACTCTCTAAATCGGCCGAAAATCTCAAACTGAATCAATCAGACTTCAAAGCTCTCAAAACCGGCCACAAATCTCAAACTGAATCAATCAGACTTCAAAACTCTCATAATTGGCCGAAAATCTCAAACTGAATCAATCACACTTCAAAACTCTCAAAACAGGCCGAATATCTCAAACTGAATCAATCAGACTTCAAAACTCTCATAATTGGCCGAAAATCTCAAACTGAATCAATCACACTTCAAAACTCTCAAAACCGGCCACAAATCTCAAACTGAATCAATCAGACTTCAAAACTCTCAAAATCGGCCGAAAATCTCAAACTGAATCAATCAGACTTCAAAACTCTCAAAATCGGCCGAAAATCTCAAACTGAATCAATCAGACTTCAAAACTCTCAAAATCGGCCGAAAATCTCAAACTGAATCAATCAGACTTTAAAACTCTCAAAATCGGCCGAAAATCTCAAACTGAATCAATCAGACATCAAAACTCTCAAAACCGGCTGAAAATCTCAAACTGAATCAATAAGACTTCAAAACTCTCAAAATCGGCCGAAAATCTCAAACTGAATCAATCAAACTTTAAAACTCTCAAAATCGGCCGAAAATCTCAAACTGAATCAATCAGACTTCAATACTCTCAAAACCGGCCGAAAATCTCAAACTGAATCAATCACACTTCAAAACTCTCAAAACAGGCCGAATATCTCAAACTGAATCAATCAGACTTCAAAAATGTCAAAATCGGCCGACAATCTCATACTGAATCAATCAGACTTCAAAACTCTCAAAATCGGCCGAAAATCTCAAACTGCATCAATCAGACTTCAAAACTCTCAAAATCGGCCGAAAATCTCAAACTGAATCTATCAGACTTCAAAACTCACAAAACCGGCCGAAAATCTCAAACTGAATCAATCAGACTTCAAAACTCTCAAAACCGGCCGAAAATCTCAAACTGAAACAATCAGACTTCAAAACTCTCAAAATCGGCCGAAAATCTCAAACTGAATCAATCAGACTTCAAAACTCTCAAAATCGGCCGAAAATCTCAAACTGAATCAATCAGACTTCAAAACTCTCAAAATCGGCCGAAAATCTCAAACTGAATCAATCAGACTTCAAAACTCTCTAAATCGGCCGAAAATCTCAAACTGAATCAATCAGACTTCAAAACTCTCAAAACCGGCCGAAAATCTCAAACTGAATCAATCAGAGTTCAAAACTCTCGAAACCGGCCGAAAATCTCAAACTGAATCAATCAGACTTCAAAACTCTCAAAACCGGCCGAAAATCTCAAACTGAATCAATCAGACTTCAAAACTCACAAAACCGGCCGAAAATCTCAAACTGAATCAATCAGACTTCAAAACTCCCAAAACAGGCCGAAAATCTCAAACTGAATCAATCAGACTTCAAAACTCTCAAAACCGGCCAATAATCTCAAATTTAATCAATCAACTTCAAAGCTCTCAAAACCGGCCACAAATCTCAAACTGAATCAATCAGACTTCAAAACTCTCAAAACCGGCCGAAAATCTCAAACTGAATCAATCAGACATCAAAACTCTCAAAACCGGCCGAAAATCTCAAACTGAATCAATCAGACATCAAAACTCTCAAAATCGGCCGAAAATCTCAAACTGAAGCAATCAAACTTTAAAACTTTCAAAATCGGCCGAAAATCTCAAACTGAATCAATCAGACTTCAAAACTCTCTAAATCGGCCGAAAATCTCAAACTGAATCAATCAGACTTCAAAACTCTCAAAACCGGCCGAAAATCTCAAACTGAATCAATCAGACTTCATAACTCTCAAAACCGGCCGAAAATCTCAAACTGAAACAATCAGACTTCAAAACTCACATAATTGGTTGAAAATCTCAAACTGAATCAATCAAACTTGAAAACTCTCAAAATCGGCCGAAAATCTCAAACTGAATCAATCAGACTTCAAAACTCTCTAAATCGGCCGAAAATCTCAAACTGAATCAATCAGACTTCAAAACTCTCAAAACCGGCCGAAAATCTCAAACTGAATCAATAAGACTTCAAAACTCTCAAAACCGGCCGAAAATGTCAAACTGAATCAATCAGACTTCAAAACTCTCAAAACCGGCCGAAAATCTCAAACTGAATCAATCAGACTTCAAAACTCTCTAAATCAGCCGAAAATCTCAAACTGAATCAATCAGACTTCAAAACTCTCAAAACCGGCCGAAAATCTCAAACTGAATCAATAAGACTTCAAAACTCTCAAAACCGGCCGAAAATCTCAAACTGAATCAATAAGACTTCAAAACTCTCAAAACCGGCCGAAAATCTCAAACTGAATCAATCAGACTTCAAAACTCTCAAAATCGGCCGAAAATCTCAAACTGAATCAATCAGACTTCAAAACTCTCTAAATCAGCTCGAAAATCTCAAACTGAATCAATCAGACTTCAAAACTCACATAATTGGTTGAAAATCTCAAACTGAATCAATCAGACTTCAAAACTCTCAAAACCGGCCGAAAATCTCAAACTGAATCAATCAGACTTCAAACTCTCAAAATCGGCCGAAAATCTCAAACTGAATCAATCAGACTTCAAAACTCTCAAAATCGGCCGAAAATCTCAAACTGAATCAATCAGACTTCAAAACTCTCAAAATCGGCCGAAAATCTCAAACTGAATCAATCAGACTTCAAAACTCTCAAAACCGGCCACAAATCTCAAACTGAATCAATCAGACTTCAAAACTCTCAAAATCGGCCGAAAATCTCAAACTGAATCAATCAAACTTTAAAACTCTCTAAATCGGCCGAAAATCTCAAACTGAATCAATCAGACTTCAAACTCTCAAAACCGGCCGAAAATCTCAAACTGAATCAATAAGACTTCAAAACTCTCAAAACCGGCCGAAAATGTCAAACTGAATCAATCAGACTTCAAAACTCTCAAAACCGGCCGAAAATCTCAAACTGAATCAATCAGACTTCAAAACTCTCAAAACAGGCCGAAAATCTCAAACTGAATCAATCAGACTTCAAAACTCTCAAAACCGGCCGAAAATCTCAAACTGAATCAATCAGACGTTAAAACTCTCAAAGTCGGCCGAAAATCTCAAACTGAATCAATCAGACTTCAAAACTCTCAAAATCGGCCGAAAATCTCAAACTGAATCAATCAAACTTTAAAACTCTCAAAATCGGCCGAAAATCTCAAACTGAATCAATCAGACTTCAAAACTCTCAAAATCGGCCGAAAATCTCAAACTGAATCAATCAAACTTTAAAACTCTCAAAATCGGCCGAAAATCTCAAACTGAATCAATCAGACTTCAAAACTCTCTAAATCGGCCGAAAATCTCAAACTGAATCAATCAGACTTCAAAACTCTCAAAACCGGCCGAAAATCTCAAACTGAATCAATAAGACTTCAAAACTCTCAAAACCGGCCAAAAATCTCAAACTGAATCAATCAGACTTCAAAACTCTCAAAACAGGCCGAAAATCTCAAACTGAATCAATCAGACTTCAAAACTCTCAAAACCGGCCGAAAATCTCAAACTGAATCAATCAGACTTCAAAACTCTCAAAATCGGCCACAAATCTCAAACTGAATCAATCAGACTTCAAAACTCTCTAAATCGGCCGAAAATCTCAAACTGAATCAATCAGACTTCAAAACTCTCAAAACAGGCCGAATATCTCAAACTGAATCAATCAGACTTCAAAAATGTCAAAATCGGCCGACAATCTCATACTGAATCAATCAGACTTCAAAACTCTCAAAATCGGCCGAAAATCTCAAACTGCATCAATCAGACTTCAAAACTCTCAAAATCGGCCGAAAATCTCAAACTGAATCAATCAGACTTCAAAACTCTCAAAATCGGCCGAAAATCTCAAACTGAATCAATCAGACTTCAAAAATCTCTAAATCGGCCGAAAATCTCAAACTGAATCAATCAGACATCAAAACTCTCAAAACAGGCCGAAAATCTCAAACTGAATCAATCAGACTTCAAAACTCTCAAAACCGGCCGAAAATCTCAAACTGAATCAATCAGACTTTAAAACTCTCAAAATCGGCCGAAAATCTCAAACTGAATCAATCAGACTTCAAAACTCTCAAAATCGGCCGAAAATCTCAAACTGAATCAATCAAACTTTAAAACTCTCAAAATCGGCCGAAAATCTCAAACTGAATCAATCAGACTTCAAAACTCTCTAAATCAGCCGAAAATCTCAAACTGAATCAATCAGACTTCAAAACTCACATAATTGGTTGAAAATCTCAAACTGAATCAATCAGACTTCAAAACTCTCAAAACCGGCCGAAAATCTCAAACTGAATCAATCAGACTTCAAAACTCTCAAAATCGGCCGAAAATCTCAAACTGAATCAATCAGACTTCAAAACTCTCAAAATCGGCCGAAAATCTCAAACTGAATCAATCAGACTTCAAAACTCTCAAAATCGGCCGAAAATCTCAAACTGAATCAATCAGACTTCAAAACTCTCAAAACCGGCCACAAATCTCAAACTGAATCAATCAGACTTCAAAACTCTCAAAATCGGCCGAAAATCTCAAACTGAATCAATCAAACTTTAAAACTCTCTAAATCGGCCGAAAATCTCAAACTGAATCAATCAGACTTCAAAACTCTCAAAACCGGCCGAAAATCTCAAACTGAATCAATAAGACTTCAAAACTCTCAAAACCGGCCGAAAATGTCAAACTGAATCAATCAGACTTCAAAACTCTCAAAACCGGCCGAAAATCTCAAACTGAATCAATCAGACTTCAAAACTCTCAAAACAGGCCGAAAATCTCAAACTGAATCAATCAGACTTCAAAACTCTCAAAACCGGCCGAAAATCTCAAACTGAATCAATCAGACGTTAAAACTCTCAAAGTGGGCCGAAAATCTCAAACTGAATCAATCAGACTTCAAAACTCTCAAAATCGGCCGAAAATCTCAAACTGAATCAATCAAACTTTAAAACTCTCAAAATCGGCCGAAAATCTCAAACTGAATCAATCAGACTTCAAAACTCTCAAAATCGGCCGAAAATCTCAAACTGAATCAATCAAACTTTAAAACTCTCAAAATCGGCCGAAAATCTCAAACTGAATCAATCAGACTTCAAAACTCTCTAAATCGGCCGAAAATCTCAAACTGAATCAATCAGACTTCAAAACTCTCAAAACCGGCCGAAAATCTCAAACTGAATCAATAAGACTTCAAAACTCTCAAAACCGGCCAAAAATCTCAAACTGAATCAATCAGACTTCAAAACTCTCAAAACAGGCCGAAAATCTCAAACTGAATCAATCAGACTTCAAAACTCTCAAAACCGGCCGAAAATCTCAAACTGAATCAATCAGACTTCAAAACTCTCAAAATCGGCCACAAATCTCAAACTGAATCAATCAGACTTCAAAACTCTCTAAATCGGCCGAAAATCTCAAACTGAATCAATCAGACTTCAAAACTCTCAAAATCGGCCGAAAATCTCAAACTGAATCAATCAGACTTCAAAACTCTCAAAATCGGCCGAAAATCTCAAACTGAATCAATCAGACTTCAAAACTCTCATAATTGGCCGAAAATCTCAAACTGAATCAATCACACTTCAAAACTCTCAAAACCGGCCACAAATCTCAAACTGAATCAATCAGACTTCAAAACTCTCAAAATCGGCCGAAAATCTCAAACTGAATCAATCAGATTTCAAAACTCTCAAAATCGGCCGAAAATCTCAAACTGAATCAATCAGACTTCAAAACTCTCAAAATCGGCCGAAAATCTCAAACTGAATCAATCAGACATCAAAACTCTCAAAACCGGCCGAAAATCTCAAACTGAATCAATAAGACTTCAAAACTCTCAAAATCGGCCGAAAATCTCAAACTGAATCAATCAAACTTTAAAACTCTCAAAATCGGCCGAAAATCTCAAACTGAATCAATCAGACATCAAAACTCTCAAAACCGGCCACAAATCTCAAACTGAATCAATCAGACTTCAAAACTCACATAATTGGTTGAAAATCTCAAACTGAATCAATCAGACTTCAATACTCTCAAAACCGGCCGAAAATCTCAAACTGAATCAATCACACTTCAAAACTCTCAAAACAGGCCGAATATCTCAAACTGAATCAATCAGACTTCAAAAATGTCAAAATCGGCCGAAAATCTCAAACTGAATCAATCAGACTTCAAAACTCTCTAAATCAGCCGAAAATCTCAAACTGAATCAATCAGACTTCAAAACTCACATAATTGGTTGAAAATCTCAAACTGAATCAATCAGACTTCAAAACTCTCAAAACCGGCCGAAAATCTCAAACTGAATCAATCAGACTTCAAAACTCTCAAAATCGGCCGAAAATCTCAAACTGAATCAATCAGACTTCAAAACTCTCAAAATCGGCCGAAAATCTCAAACTGAATCAATCAGACTTCAAAACTCTCAAAATCGGCCGAAAATCTCAAACTGAATCAATCAGACTTCAAAACTCTCAAAACCGGCCACAAATCTCAAACTGAATCAATCAGACTTCAAAACTCTCAAAATCGGCCGAAAATCTCAAACTGAATCAATCAAACTTTAAAACTCTCTAAATCGGCCGAAAATCTCAAACTGAATCAATCAGACTTCAAAACTCTCAAAACCGGCCGAAAATCTCAAACTGAATCAATAAGACTTCAAAACTCTCAAAACCGGCCGAAAATGTCAAACTGAATCAATCAGACTTCAAAACTCTCAAAACCGGCCGAAAATCTCAAACTGAATCAATCAGACTTCAAAACTCTCAAAACAGGCCGAAAATCTCAAACTGAATCAATCAGACTTCAAAACTCTCAAAACCGGCCGAAAATCTCAAACTGAATCAATCAGACGTTAAAACTCTCAAAGTGGGCCGAAAATCTCAAACTGAATCAATCAGACTTCAAAACTCTCAAAATCGGCCGAAAATCTCAAACTGAATCAATCAAACTTTAAAACTCTCAAAATCGGCCGAAAATCTCAAACTGAATCAATCAGACTTCAAAACTCTCAAAATCGGCCGAAAATCTCAAACTGAATCAATCAAACTTTAAAACTCTCAAAATCGGCCGAAAATCTCAAACTGAATCAATCAGACTTCAAAACGCTCTAAATCGGCCGAAAATCTCAAACTGAATCAATCAGACTTCAAAACTCTCAAAACCGGCCGAAAATCTCAAACTGAATCAATAAGACTTCAAAACTCTCAAAACCGGCCAAAAATCTCAAACTGAATCAATCAGACTTCAAAACTCTCAAAACAGGCCGAAAATCTCAAACTGAATCAATCAGACTTCAAAACTCTCAAAACCGGCCGAAAATCTCAAACTGAATCAATCAGACTTCAAAACTCTCAAAATCGGCCACAAATCTCAAACTGAATCAATCAGACTTCAAAACTCTCTAAATCGGCCGAAAATCTCAAACTGAATCAATCAGACTTCAAAACTCTCAAAACCGGCCGAAAATCTCAAACTGAATCAATAAGACTTCAAAACTCTCAAAACCGGCCAAAAATCTCAAACTGAATCAATCACACTTCAAAACTCTCAAAACAGGCCGAATATCTCAAACTGAATCAATCAGACTTCAAAAATGTCAAAATCGGCCGACAATCTCATACTGAATCAATCAGACTTCAAAACTCTCAAAATCGGCCGAAAATCTCAAACTGCATCAATCAGACTTCAAAACTCTCAAAATCGGCCGAAAATCTCAAACTGAATCAATCAGACTTCAAAACTCTCAAAATCGGCCGAAAATCTCAAACTGAATCAATCAGACTTCAAAACTCTCTAAATCGGCCGAAAATCTCAAACTGAATCAATCAGACATCAAAACTCTCAAAACAGGCCGAAAATCTCAAACTGAATCAATCAGACTTCAAAACTCTCAAAACCGGCCGAAAATCTCAAACTGAATCAATCAGACTTTAAAACTCTCAAAATCGGCCGAAAATCTCAAACTGAATCAATCAGACTTCAAAACTCTCAAAATCGGCCGAAAATCTCAAACTGAATCAATCAAACTTTAAAACTCTCAAAATTGGCCGAAAATCTCAAACTGAATCAATCAGACTTCAAAACTCTCAAAACCGGCCGAAAAAGTCAAACTGAATCAATCAGACTTCAAAACTCTCAAAACCGGCCACAAATCTCAAACTGAATCAATCAGACTTCAAAACTCTCAAAATCGGCCGAAAATCTCAAACTGAATCAATCAAACTTTAAAACTCTCAAAATCGGCCGAAAATCTCAAACTGAATCAATCAGACTTCAAAACTCTCTAAATCGGCCGAAAATCTCAAACTGAATCAATAAGACTTCAAAACTCTCAAAACCGGCCGAAAATGTCAAACTGAATCAATCAGACTTCAAAACTCTCAAAACCGGCCACAAATCTCAAACTGAATCAATCAGACTTCAAAACTCACATAATTGGTTGAAAATCACAAACTGAATCAATCAGACTTCAAAACTCTCAAAACCGGCCGAAAATCTCAAACTGAATCAATCAGACTTCAAAACTCTCAAAATCGGCCGAAAATCTCAAACTGAATCAATCAGACTTCAAAACTCTCAAAATCGGCCGAAAATCTCAAACTGAATCAATCAGACTTCAAAACTCACATAATTGGTTGAAAATCTCAAACTGAATCAATCAGACTTCAAAACTCTCAAAACCGGCCGAAAATCTCAAACTGAATCAATC
The DNA here is from genome assembly GCF_036365525.1 of Heterodontus francisci. Classification (NCBI taxonomy): domain Eukaryota; kingdom Metazoa; phylum Chordata; class Chondrichthyes; order Heterodontiformes; family Heterodontidae; genus Heterodontus; species Heterodontus francisci. The sequence continues at coordinate 13,970 of NW_027140259.1, read as the reverse complement.
AGACTTCAAAACTCTCAAAATCGGCCGAAAATCTCAAACTGAATCAATTAGACTTCAAAACTCTCAAAATCGGCCGAAAATCTCAAACTGAATCAATAAGACTTCAAAACTCTCAAAACCGGCCGAAAATGTCAAACTGAATCAATCAGACTTCAAAACTCTCAAAACCGGCCACAAATCTCAAACTGAATCAATCAGACTTCAAAACTCACATAATTGGTTGAAAATCACAAACTGAATCAATCAAACTTGAAAACTCTCAAAACCGGCCGAAAATGTCAAACTGAATCAATCAGACTTCAAAACTCTCAAAACCGGCCACAAATCTCAAACTGAATCAATCAGACTTCAAAACTCACATAATTGGTTGAAAATCACAAACTGAATCAATCAAACTTGAAAACTCTCAAAATCGGCCGAAAATCTCAAACTGAATCAATCAGACTTCAAAACTCTCAAAACCGGCCGAAAATCTCAAACTGAATCAATCAGACTTCAAAACTCTCAAAATCGGCCGAAAATCTCAAACTGAATCAATCAGACTTCAAAACTCTCAAAATCGGCCGAAAATCTCAAACTGAATCAATCAGACTTCAAAACTCACATAATTGGTTGAAAATCTCAAACTGAATCAATCAGACTTCAAAACTCTCAAAACCGGCCGAAAATCTCAAACTGAATCAATCAGACTTCAAAACTCTCAAAATCGGCCGAAAATCTCAAACTGAATCAATTAGACTTCAAAACTCTCAAAATCGGCCGAAAATCTCAAACTGAATCAATAAGACTTCAAAACTCTCAAAACCGGCCGAAAATGTCAAACTGAATCAATCAGACTTCAAAACTCTCAAAACCGGCCACAAATCTCAAACTGAATCAATCAGACTTCAAAACTCACATAATTGGTTGAAAATCACAAACTGAATCAATCAAACTTGAAAACTCTCAAAACCGGCCGAAAATGTCAAACTGAATCAATCAGACTTCAAAACTCTCAAAACCGGCCACAAATCTCAAACTGAATCAATCAGACTTCAAAACTCACATAATTGGTTGAAAATCACAAACTGAATCAATCAAACTTGAAAACTCTCAAAATCGGCCGAAAATCTCAAACTGAATCAATCAGACTTCAAAACTCTCTAAATCGGCCGAAAATCTCAAACTGAATCAATCAGACATCAAAACTCTCAAAACAGGCCGAAAATCTCAAACTGAATCAATCAGACTTCAAAACTCTCAAAACCGGCCGAAAATCTCAAACTGAATCAATCAGACTTTAAAACTCTCAAAATCGGCCGAAAATCTCAAACTGAATCAATCAGACTTCAAAACTCTCAAAATCGGCCGAAAATCTCAAACTGAATCAATCAAACTTTAAAACTCTCAAAATCGGCCGAAAATCTCAAACTGAATCAATCAGACTTCAAAACTCTCAAAACCGGCCGAAAAAGTCAAACTGAATCAATCAGACTTCAAAACTCTCAAAACCGGCCACAAATCTCAAACTGAATCAATCAGACTTCAAAACTCTCAAAATCGGCCGAAAATCTCAAACTGAATCAATCAAACTTTAAAACTCTCAAAATCGGCCGAAAATCTCAAACTGAATCAATCAGACTTCAAAACTCTCTAAATCGGCCGAAAATCTCAAACTGAATCAATAAGACTTCAAAACTCTCAAAACCGGCCGAAAATGTCAAACTGAATCAATCAGACTTCAAAACTCTCAAAACCGGCCACAAATCTCAAACTGAATCAATCAGACTTCAAAACTCACATAATTGGTTGAAAATCACAAACTGAATCAATCAGACTTCAAAACTCTCAAAACCGGCCGAAAATCTCAAACTGAATCAATCAGACTTCAAAACTCTCAAAATCGGCCGAAAATCTCAAACTGAATCAATCAGACTTCAAAACTCTCAAATCGGCCGAAAATCTCAAACTGAATCAATCAGACTTCAAAACTCACATAATTGGTTGAAAATCTCAAACTGAATCAATCAGACTTCAAAACTCTCAAAACCGGCCGAAAATCTCAAACTGAATCAATCAGACTTCAAAACTCTCAAAATCGGCCGAAAATCTCAAACTGAATCAATTAGACTTCAAAACTCTCAAAATCGGCCGAAAATCTCAAACTGAATCAATAAGACTTCAAAACTCTCAAAACCGGCCGAAAATGTCAAACTGAATCAATCAGACTTCAAAACTCTCAAAACCGGCCACAAATCTCAAACTGAATCAATCAGACTTCAAAACTCACATAATTGGTTGAAAATCACAAACTGAATCAATCAAACTTGAAAACTCTCAAAACCGGCCGAAAATGTCAAACTGAATCAATCAGACTTCAAAACTCTCAAAACCGGCCACAAATCTCAAACTGAATCAATCAGACTTCAAAACTCTCAAAATCGGCCGAAAATCTCAAACTGAATCAATCAAACTTCAAAACTCTCAAAATCGGCCGAAAATCTCAAACTGAATCAATCAGACTTCAAAACTCTCTAAATCGGCCGAAAATCTCAAACTGAATCAATAAGACTTCAAAACTCTCAAAACCGGCCGAAAATGTCAAACTGAATCAATCAGACTTCAAAACTCTCAAAACCGGCCACAAATCTCAAACTGAATCAATCAGACTTCAAAACTCTCAAAATCGGCCGAAAATCTCAAACTGAATCAATCAAACTTTAAAACTCTCAAAATCGGCCGAAAATCTCAAACTGAATCAATCAGACTTCAAAACTCTCTAAATCGGCCGAAAATCTCAAACTGAATCAATAAGACTTCAAAACTCTCAAAACCGGCCGAAAATGTCAAACTGAATCAATCAGACTTCAAAACTCACATAATTGGTTGAAAATCACAAACTGAATCAATCAAACTTGAAAACTCTCAAAATCGGCCGAAAATGTCAAACTGAATCAATCAGACTTCAAAACTCTCTAATCGGCCGAAAATCTCAAACTGAATCAATCAGACTTCAAAACTCTCAAAATCGGCCGAAAATCTCAAACTGAATCAATCAGACATCAAAACTCTCAAAACAGGCCGAAAATCTCAAACTGAATCAATCAGACTTCAAAACTCTCAAAACCGGCCGAAAATCTCAAACTGAATCAATCAGACTTCAAAACTCTCAAAATCGGCCGAAAATCTCAAACTGAATCAATCAGACTTCAAAACTCTCAAAACCGGCCACAAATCTCAAACTGAATCAATCAGACTTCAAAACTCTCAAAATCGGCCGAAAATCTCAAACTGAATCAATCAAACTTTAAAACTCTCAAAATCGGCCGAAAATCTCAAACTGAATCAATCAGACTTCAAAACTCTCTAATCGGCCGAAAATCTCAAACTGAATCAATAAGACTTCAAAACTCTCAAAACAGGCCGAATATCTCAAACTGAATCAATCAGACTTCAAAAATGTCAAAATCGGCCGACAATCTCATACTGAATCAATCAGACTTCAAAACTCTCAAAATCGGCCGAAAATCTCAAACTGCATCAATCAGACTTCAAAACTCTCAAAATCGGCCGAAAATCTCAAACTGAATCTATCAGACTTCAAAACTCACAAATCGGCCGAAAATCTCAAACTGAATCAATCAGACTTCAAAACTCTCAAAACCGGCCGAAAATCTCAAACTGAATCAATCAGACTTCAAAACTCTCAAAATCGGCCGAAAATCTCAAACTGAATCAATCAGACTTCAAAACTCTCAAAATCGGCCGAAAATCTCAAACTGAATCAATCAGACTTCAAAACTCTCAAACCGGCCGAAAATCTCAAACTGAATCAATCAGACTTCAAAACTCACATAATTGGTTGAAAATCACAAACTGAATCAATCAAACTTGAAAACTCTCAAAATCGGCCGAAAATGTCAAACTGAATCAATCAGACTTCAAAACTCTCTAAATCGGCCGAAAATCTCAAACTGAATCAATCAGACTTCAAAACTCTCAAAATCGGCCGAAAATCTCAAACTGAATCAATCAGACATCAAAACTCTCAAAACAGGCCGAAAATCTCAAACTGAATCAATCAGACTTCAAAACTCTCAAAACCGGCCGAAAATCTCAAACTGAATCAATCAGACTTCAAAACTCTCAAAATCGGCCGAAAATCTCAAACTGAATCAATCAGACTTCAAAACTCTCAAAACCGGCCACAAATCTCAAACTGAATCAATCAGACTTCAAAACTCTCAAAATCGGCCGAAAATCTCAAACTGAATCAATCAAACTTTAAAACTCTCAAAATCGGCCGAAAATCTCAAACTGAATCAATCAGACTTCAAAACTCTCTAAATCGGCCGAAATCTCAAACTGAATCAATAAGACTTCAAAACTCTCAAAACAGGCCGAATATCTCAAACTGAATCAATCAGACTTCAAAAATGTCAAAATCGGCCGACAATCTCATACTGAATCAATCAGACTTCAAAACTCTCAAAATCGGCCGAAAATCTCAAACTGCATCAATCAGACTTCAAAACTCTCAAAATCGGCCGAAAATCTCAAACTGAATCTATCAGACTTCAAAACTCACAAAATCGGCCGAAAATCTCAAACTGAATCAATCAGACTTCAAAACTCTCAAAACCGGCCGAAAATCTCAAACTGAATCAATCAGACTTCAAAACTCTCAAAATCGGCCGAAAATCTCAAACTGAATCAATCAGACTTCAAAACTCTCAAAATCGGCCGAAAATCTCAAACTGAATCAATCAGACTTCAAAACTCTCAAAACCGCCGAAAATCTCAAACTGAATCAATCAGACTTTAAAACTCTCAAAATCGGCCGAAAATCTCAAACTGAATCAATCAGACTTCAAAACTCTCAAAATCGGCCGAAAATCTCAAACTGAATCAATCAAACTTTAAAACTCTCAAAATCGGCCGAAAATCTCAAACTGAATCAATCAGACTTCAAAACTCTCAAAACCGGCCGAAAAAGTCAAACTGAATCAATCAGACTTCAAAACTCTCAAAACCGGCCACAAATCTCAAACTGAATCAATCAGACTTCAAAACTCTCAAAATCGGCCGAAAATCTCAAACTGAATCAATCAAACTTTAAAACTCTCAAAATCGGCCGAAAATCTCAAACTGAATCAATCAGACTTCAAAACTCTCTAAATCGGCCGAAAATCTCAAACTGAATCAATAAGACTTCAAAACTCTCAAAACCGGCCGAAAATGTCAAACTGAATCAATCAGACTTCAAAACTCTCAAAACCGGCCACAAATCTCAAACTGAATCAATCAGACTTCAAAACTCACATAATTGGTTGAAAATCACAAACTGAATCAATCAGACTTCAAAACTCTCAAAACCGGCCGAAAATCTCAAACTGAATCAATCAGACTTCAAAACTCTCAAAATCGGCCGAAAATCTCAAACTGAATCAATCAGACTTCAAAACTCTCAAAATCGGCCGAAAATCTCAAACTGAATCAATCAGACTTCAAAACTCACATAATTAGTTGAAAATCTCAAACTGAATCAATCAGACTTCAAAACTCTCAAAACCGGCCGAAAATCTCAAACTGAATCAATCAGACTTCAAAACTCTCAAAATCGGCCGAAAATCTCAAACTGAATCAATCAAACTTTAAAACTCTCAAAACCGGCCACAAATCTCAAACTGAATCAATCAGACTTCAAAACTCTCAAAATCGGCCGAAAATCTCAAACTGAATCAATCAGACTTCAAAACTCACATAATTGGTTGAAAATCTCAAACTGAATCAATCAGACTTCAAAACTCTCAAAATCGGCCGAAAATCTCAAACTGAATCAATCAGACATCAAAACTCTCAAAACCGGCCGAGAATCTCAAACTGAATCAATCAGACTTCAAAACTCTCAAAATCGGCCGAAAATCTCAAACTGAATCAATCAGACTTCAAAACTCTCTAAATCGGCCGAAAATCTCAAACTGAATCAATAAGACTTCAAAACTCTCAAAACCGGCCGAAAATGTCAAACTGAATCAATCAGACTTCAAAACTCTCAAAACCGGCCACAAATCTCAAACTGAATCAATCAGACTTCAAAACTCTCAAAATCGGCCGAAAATCTCAAACTGAATCAATCAAACTTTAAAACTCTCAAAATCGGCCGAAAATCTCAAACTGAATCAATCAGACTTCAAAACTCTCTAAATCGGCCGAAAATCTCAAACTGAATCAATAAGACTTCAAAACTCTCAAAACCGGCCGAAAATGTCAAACTGAATCAATCAGACTTCAAAACTCTCAAAACCGGCCACAAATCTCAAACTGAATCAATCAGACTTCAAAACTCACATAATTGGTTGAAAATCACAAACTGAATCAATCAAACTTGAAAACTCTCAAAATCGGCCGAAAATCTCAAACTGAATCAATCAGACTTCAAAACTCTCTAAATCGGCCGAAAATCTCAAACTGAATCAATCAGACATCAAAACTCTCAAAACAGGCCGAAAATCTCAAACTGAATCAATCAGACTTCAAAACTCTCAAAACCGGCCGAAAATCTGAAACTGAATCAATCAGACTTTAAAACTCTCAAAATCGGCCGAAAATCTCAAACTGAATCAATCAGACTTCCAAACTCTCAAAATCGGCCGAAAATCTCAAACTGAATCAATCAAACTTTAAAACTCTCAAAATCGGCCGAAAATCTCAAACTGAATCAATCAGACTTCAAAACTCTCAAAACCGGCCGAAAAAGTCAAACTGAATCAATCAGACTTCAAAACTCTCAAAACCGGCCACAAATCTCAAACTGAATCAATCAGACTTCAAAACTCACATAATTGGTTGAAAATCTCAAACTGAATCAATCAGACTTCAAAACTCTCAAAACCGGCCGAAAATCTCAAACTGAATCAATCAGACTTCAAAACTCTCAAAATCGGCCGAAAATCTCAAACTGAATCAATCAGACTTCAAAACTCTCAAAATCGGCCGAAAATCTCAAACTGAATCAATCAGACTTCAAAACTCTCAAAATCGGCCGAAAATCTCAAACTGAATCAATCAGACTTCAAAACTCTCAAAACCGGCCACAAATCTCAAACTGAATCAATCAGACTTCAAAACTCTCAAAATCGGCCGAAAATCTCAAACTGAATCAATCAAACTTCAAAACTCTCAAAATCGGCCGAAAATCTCAAACTGAATCAATCAGACTTCAAAACTCTCTAAATCGGCCGAAAATCTCAAACTGAATCAATAAGACTTCAAAACTCTCAAAACCGGCCGAAAATGTCAAACTGAATCAATCAGACTTCAAAACTCTCAAAACCGGCCACAAATCTCAAACTGAATCAATCAGACTTCAAAACTCTCAAAATCGGCCGAAAATCTCAAACTGAATCAATCAAACTTTAAAACTCTCAAAATCGGCCGAAAATCTCAAACTGAATCAATCAGACTTCAAAACTCTCTAAATCGGCCGAAAATCTCAAACTGAATCAATAAGACTTCAAAACTCTCAAAACCGGCCGAAAATGTCAAACTGAATCAATCAGACTTCAAAACTCTCAAAACCGGCCACAAATCTCAAACTGAATCAATCAGACTTCAAAACTCACATAATTGGTTGAAAATCACAAACTGAATCAATCAAACTTGAAAACTCTCAAAATCGGCCGAAAATCTCAAACTGAATCAATCAGACTTCAAAACTCTCTAAATCGGCCGAAAATCTCAAACTGAATCAATCAGACATCAAAACTCTCAAAACAGGCCGAAAATCTCAAACTGAATCAATCAGACTTCAAAACTCTCAAAACCGGCCGAAAATCTGAAACTGAATCAATCAGACTTTAAAACTCTCAAAATCGGCCGAAAATCTCAAACTGAATCAATCAGACTTCCAAACTCTCAAAATCGGCCGAAAATCTCAAACTGAATCAATCAAACTTTAAAACTCTCAAAATCGGCCGAAAATCTCAAACTGAATCAATCAGACTTCAAAACTCACATAATTGGTTGAAAATCTCAAACTGAATCAATCAGACTTCAAAACTCTCAAAACGGCCGAAAATCTCAAACTGAATCAATCAGACTTCAAAACTCTCAAAATCGGCCGAAAATCTCAAACTGAATCAATCAGACTTCAAAACTCTCAAAATCGGCCGAAAATCTCAAACTGAATCAATCAGACTTCAAAACTCTCAAATCGGCCGAAATCTCAAACTGAATCAATCAGACTTCAAAACTCTCAAAACCGGCCACAAATCTCAAACTGAATCAATCAGACTTCAAAACTCTCAAAATCGGCCGAAAATCTCAAACTGAATCAATCAAACTTTAAAACTCTCAAAATCGGCCGAAAATCTCAAACTGAATCAATCAGACTTCAAAACTCTCAAAACCGGCCACAAATCTCAAACTGAATCAATCAGACTTCAAAACTCACATAATTGGTTGAAAATCACAAACTGAATCAATCAGACTTCAAAACTCTCAAAACGGCCGAAAATCTCAAACTGAATCAATCAGACTTCAAAACTCTCAAAATCGGCCGAAAATCTCAAACTGAATCAATCAGACTTCAAAACTCTCAAAATCGGCCGAAAATCTCAAACTGAATCAATCAGACTTCAAAACTCACATAATTGGTTGAAAATCTCAAACTGAATCAATCAGACTTCAAAACTCTCAAAACCGGCCGAAAATCTCAAACTGAATCAATCAGACTTCAAAACTCTCAAAATCGGCCGAAAATCTCAAACTGAATCAATCAAACTTTAAAACTCTCAAAACCGGCCACAAATCTCAAACTGAATCAATCAGACTTCAAAACTCTCAAAATCGGCGAAAATCTCAAACTGAATCAATCAGACTTCAAAACTCACATAATTGGTTGAAAATCTCAAACTGAATCAATCAGACTTCAAAACTCTCAAAATCGGCCGAAAATCTCAAACTGAATCAATCAGACATCAAAACTCTCAAAACCGGCCGAGAATCTCAAACTGAATCAATCAGACTTCAAACTCTCAAAATCGGCCGAAAATCTCAAACTGAATCAATCAGACTTCAAAACTCTCTAAATCGGCCGAAAATCTCAAACTGAATCAATAAGACTTAAAAACTCTCAAAACCGGCCGAAAATGTCAAACTGAATCAATCAGACTTCAAAACTCTCAAAACCGGCCACAAATCTCAAACTGAATCAATCAGACTTCAAAACTCTCAAAATCGGCCGAAAATCTCAAACTGAATCAATCAAACTTTAAAACTCTCAAAATCGGCCGAAAATCTCAAACTGAATCAATCAGACTTCAAAACTCTCTAAATCGGCCGAAAATCTCAAACTGAATCAATAAGACTTCAAACTCTCAAAACCGGCCGAAAATGTCAAACTGAATCAATCAGACTTCAAAACTCTCAAAACGGCCACAAATCTCAAACTGAATCAATCAGACTTCAAAACTCACATAATTGGTTGAAAATCACAAACTGAATCAATCAAACTTGAAAACTCTCAAAATCGGCCGAAAATCTCAAACTGAATCAATCAGACTTCAAAACTCTCTAAATCGGCCGAAAATCTCAAACTGAATCAATCAGACATCAAAACTCTCAAAACAGGCCGAAAATCTCAAACTGAATCAATCAGACTTCAAAACTCTCAAAACCGGCCGAAAATCTCAAACTGAATCAATCAGACTTTAAAACTCTCAAAATCGGCCGAAAATCTCAAACTGAATCAATCAGACTTCCAAACTCTCAAATCGGCCGAAAATCTCAAACTGAATCAATCAAACTTTAAAACTCTCAAAATCGGCCGAAAATCTCAAACTGAATCAATCAGACTTCAAAACTCTCAAAACCGGCGAAAAAGTCAAACTGAATCAATCAGACTTCAAAACTCTCAAAACCGGCCACAAATCTCAAACTGAATCAATCAGACTTCAAAACTCACATAATTGGTTGAAAATCTCAAACTGAATCAATCAGACTTCAAAACTCTCAAAACCGGCCGAAAATCTCAAACTGAATCAATCAGACTTCAAAACTCTCAAAATCGGCGAAAATCTCAAACTGAATCATCAGACTTCAAAACTCTCAAAATCGGCCGAAAATCTCAAACTGAATCAATCAGACTTCAAACTCTCAAATCGGCCGAAAATCTCAAACTGAATCAATCAGACTTCAAAACTCTCAAACCGGCCACAAATCTCAAACTGAATCAATCAGACTTCAAAACTCTCAAAATCGGCCGAAAATCTCAAACTGAATCAATCAAACTTTAAAACTCTCAAAATCGGCCGAAAATCTCAAACTGAATCAATCAGACTTCAAAACTCTCTAAATCGGCCGAAAATCTCAACTGAATCAATAAGACTTCAAAACTCTCAAAACCGGCCGAAAATGTCAAACTGAATCAATCAGACTTCAAAACTCTCAAAACCGGCCACAAATCTCAAACTGAATCAATCAGACTTCAAAACTCACATAATTGGTTGAAAATCACAAACTGAATCAATCAGACTTCAAACTCTCAAAACCGGCGAAAATCTCAAACTGAATCAATCAGACTTCAAACTCTCAAAATCGGCCGAAAATCTCAAACTGAATCAATCAGATTCAAAACTCTCAAAACCGGCCACAAATCTCAAACTGAATCAATCAGACTTCAAAACTCTCAAAATCGGCCGAAAATCTCAAACTGAATCAATCAAACTTTAAAACTCTCAAAATCGGCCGAAAATCTCAAACTGAATCAATCAGACTTCAAACTCTCTAAATCGGCCGAAAATCTCAAACTGAATCAATAAGACTTCAAAACTCTCAAAACCGGCCGAAAATGTCAAACTGAATCAATCAGACTTCTAAACTCTCAAAACCGGCCACAAATCTCAAACTGAATCAATCAGACTTCAAAACTCTCAAAACCGGCCGAAAAAGTCAAACTGAATCATCAGACTTCAAAACTCTCAAAACCGGCCACAAATCTCAAACTGAATCAATCAGACTTCAAAACTCTCAAAATCGGCCGAAAATCTCAACTGAATCAATCAAAACTTTAAAACTCTCAAAATCGGCCGAAAATCTCAAACTGAATCAATCAGACTTCAAAACTCTCTAAATCGGCGAAAATCTCAAACTGAATCAATAAGACTTCAAAACTCTCAAAACCGGCCGAAATGTCAAACTGAATCAATCAGACTTCAAAACTCTCAAAATCGGCCACAAATCTCAACTGAATCAATCAGACTTCAAAACTCACATAATTGGTTGAAAATCACAAACTGAATCAATCAGACTTCAAAACTCTCAAAACCGGCCGAAAATCTCAAACTGAATCAATCAGACTTCAAAACTCTCAAAATCGGCCGAAAATCTCAAACTGAATCAATCAGACTTCAAAACTCACATAATTGGTTGAAAATCACAAACTGAATCAATCAAACTTGAAAACTCTCAAAATCGGCCGAAAATCTCAAACTGAATCAATCAGACTTCAAAACTCTCTAAATCGGCCGAAAATCTCAACTGAATCAATCAGACTTCAAAACTCTCAAAATCGGCCGAAAATCTCAAACTGAATCAATCAGACATCAAAACTCTCAAAACAGGCCGAAAATCTCAAACTGAATCAATCAGACTTCAAAACTCTCAAAACCGGCCGAAAATCTCAAACTGAATCAATCAGACTTCAAAACTCTCAAAATCGGCCGAAAATCTCAAACTGAATCAATCAGACTTCAAAACTCTCAAAACCGGCCACAAATCTCAAACTGAATCAATCAGACTTCAAAACTCTCAAAATCGGCCGAAAATCTCAAACTGAATCAATCAAACTTTAAAACTCTCAAAATCGGCCGAAAATCTCAAACTGAATCAATCAGACTTCAAAACTCTCTAAATCGGCCGAAAATCTCAAACTGAATCAATAAGACTTCAAAACTCTCAAAACAGGCCGAATATCTCAAACTGAATCAATCAGACTTCAAAAATGTCAAAATCGCCGACAATCTCATACTGAATCAATCAGACTTCAAAACTCTCAAAATCGGCCGAAAATCTCAAACTGCATCAATCAGACTTCAAAACTCTCAAAATCGGCCGAAAATCTCAAACTGAATCTATCAGACTTCAAAACTCACAAAATCGGCCGAAAATCTCAAACTGAATCAATCAGACTTCAAAACTCTCAAAACCGGCCGAAAATCTCAAACTGAATCAATCAGACTTCAAAACTCTCAAAATCGGCCGAAAATCTCAAACTGAATCAATCAGACTTCAAAACTCTCAAAATCGGCCGAAAATCTCAAACTGAATCAATCAGACTTCAAAACTCTCAAAACCGGCCGAAAATCTCAAACTGAATCAATCAGACTTTAAAACTCTCAAAATCGGCCGAAAATCTCAAACTGAATCAATCAGACTCAAACTCTCAAATCGGCCGAAAATCTCAAACTGAATCAATCAAACTTTAAAACTCTCAAAATCGGCCGAAAATCTCAAACTGAATCAATCAGACTTCAAACTCTCTAAATCGGCCGAAAATCTCAACTGAATCAATAAGACTTCAAAACTCTCAAAACCGGCCGAAAATGTCAAAACTGAATCAATCAGACTTCAAAACTCTCAAAACCGGCCACAAATCTCAAACTGAATCAATCAGACTTCAAAACTCACATAATTGGTTGAAAATCACAAACTGAATCAATCAAACTTGAAAACTCTCAAAATCGGCCGAAAATCTCAAACTGAATCAATCAGACTTCAAAACTCTCTAAATCGTCGCCGAAAATCTCAAACTGAATCAATCATACATCAAAACTCTCAAAACAGCCGAAAATCTCAACTGAATCAATCAGACTTCAAAACTCTCAAAACCGGCCGAAAATCTCAAACTTAATCAATCAGACTTTAAAACTCTCAAAATCGGCCGAAAATCTCAAACTGAATCAATCAGACTTCCAAACTCTCAAAATCGGCCGAAAATCTCAAACTGAATCAATCAAACTTTAAAACTCTCAAAATCGGCCGAAAATCTCAAACTGAATCAATCAGACTTCAAACTCTCAAAACCGGCCGAAAAAGTCAAACTGAATCAATCAGACTTCAAAACTCTCAAAACCGGCCACAAAATCTCAAACTGAATCAATCAGACTTCAAAACTCACATAATTGGTTGAAAATCTCAAACTGAATCAATCAGACTTCAAAACTCAAAACCCACGCCGAAAATCTCAAACTGACTCAATCAGACTTCAAACTCTCAAAATCGCCGAAAATCTCAAACTGAATCAATCAGACTTCAAAACTCTCAAAATCGCCGAAAATCTCAAACTGATCAATAGAACTCCAACTTCAAAATAGGCGAACTCATCAGAATCATCAGACCTTCAAACTCTCAAAACCCTGAATCTCAACTGAATCAATCAGACTTCAAACTCTCAAAATCCGGCCGACAACATCTCAAACTGAATCAATCAGACTTCAAAACTCTCAAAATCGGCCGAAAATCATCAAACTGAATCAATCAAACTTAAAACTCTCAAAACGGCCGAAAATCTCAAACTGAATCAATCAGACTTCAAGAACTCTCTAAACCGGCAGAAAATCTCAAACTGAATCAATCAGACTTCAAACTCTCATAATCGGTCGAAAAGTCAAACTGAATCAATCAACTCACCGGCGAATAATGACTCACTCAAACCGGCCAATCGGCCGAAATCTCAAACTGAATCAATCAGACTTCAAAACTCTCAAAATCCGGCACAAATCTCAAACTGAATCAATCAGACTTCAAACTCTCAAAATCCGGCCGAAAATCTCAAACTGAATCAATTCAGACTTCAAACTCTCAAAATCGGCCGAAAATCTCAAACTGAATCAATCAGACTTCAAAACTCTCTAAATCGGCCGAAAATCTCAAACTGAATCAATAAGACTTCAAAACTCTCAAAAACCGGCCGAAAATGTCAAACTGAA
>NW_027140258.1:0-20394 GCF_036365525.1 Heterodontus francisci | reverse complement strand
TTGCAAACTGGTAACATCACAACAGTTTCAGAGAAAAGCAGCAGACCTATAGGCATCTGAAGGCAGTGGTAAAACAGAAAACCAGAGACATAAAGAACAAATGGTCGGTGGAAAGAGCGCAGGAGATCGAGCAGCTTGCGAATAACACGACATGTGTGGGTTCTATGTTTTCGCTGATTGGCTGGACAGTTTATATGTCTGATTTATCTCAGAACAGTGCAGATATGACACTACTTGTAATCAACAACTTGTTTATCCACAGTACTTTAAAATATCTCAGCACTTACAAGATATCAGTACAATGTCTCCAACAGAACATAGTCTCTGTTTTATTACAACTTTCCAGCCTCTCTTTCGGTTTCAAAACAGTAGGCTTAAGTAATCAAGCACAGTGAACTCTGATCAATGGACAGACTAACACAGATCAATCAAACGATTGACCACTGCATTCTACAGCCCTGTCAAGACCGTCTATGTTCCAAATTCTCTCGGGCCCAATCCCACTGAGAGCCAGGAATGGAAGAGAGCACATCAAGGATACAGATGCAGTGAGTGTTCACTGAATGGAGCATTTCAAGCAGCTCCTCAACCCTCACTTAGAGCCGAATGTCCTCAACTCCATCCTCAGGGCACTACCGGGCTCAGTCTCAGTGATACCCTGATCTGCATTGAAGTTGGAAAAGCCATTCATAAGCTGAAAAACAACAAGGCCTCTGGAGCAGACAGAATTCCTGCCAAAATCCTGAAACGTGGCAGTGATTCCACTCCTGGAACAATTTCACAACCTCATATTCCTTATCTGGGAAGACGAGACATGCCAGGGGATCTCAGGAGCAAGGTGATCATTGTGATAATCTTCAAGAAAGGAGACAAATCCGATTGCGGTAATTCCAGGGGAATCTCCCTGCTCTCTGCCACGGGGAAAATCATCGCCAGGATTGTCCTTAAACTGAAAGGGGGAAGAACGTCTTCCTGATTCACAACGTGGATTTCAGAATCACCCCCCAAACAGAATCACCCCCCAGAGAGCATCACCCAGCAAAAAGGAATTAAGGGATACGGTGGGAGCGCGGGTAAGTGGATCTGAGTCCACAAAAAGATCAGCCATGATCTTATTGAATGGCGGAGCAGGCCCGAGGAGCCGGACGGCCTACTCCTGCTAATAGTTCTTATGATCTTATGAACTTATGATCTTATGAACCACCCTCCAAACAGAATCATCATTCAAACAGAATCACCATTCAAACAGAATCACCATTCAAACAGAATCACCATCCAAACAGAATCACCATCCAAACAGAATCACCATTCAAACAGAATCACCATCCAAACAGAATCACCCCCCAAACAGAATCACCATCCAAATTGAATCACCATTCAAACAGAATCACCATCCAAACAGAATCAACATCCAAACAGAATCAACATCCAAACAGAATCACCATCCAAACAGAATCACCATCCAAACAGAATCAACATCCAAACAGAATCACCATCCAAACAGAATCACCATCCAAACAGAATCAACATCCAAACAGAATCAACATCCAAACAGAATCACCATCCAAACAGAATCACCATCCAAACAGAATCAACATCCAAACAGAATCACCATCCAAACAGAATCAACATCCAAACAGAATCAACATCCAAACAGAATCACCATCCAAACAGAATCACCACCCAAACAGAATCAACATCCAAACAGAATCACCATCCAAACAGAATCACCATCCAAACAGAATCACCATCCAAACAGAATCACCATCCAAACAGAATCAACATCCAAACAGAATCAACCCCCAAACAGAATGACCATCCAAACAGAATCACCATCCAAACAGAATCAACATCCAAACAGAATCAACATCCAAACAGAATCACCATCCAAACAGAATCACCATCCAAACAGAATCACCATCCAAACAGAATCAACATCCAAACAGAATCAACCCCCAAACAGAATCACCATCCAAACAGAATCACCATCCAAACAGAATCAACATCCAAACAGAATCAACATCCAAACAGAATCACCATCCAAACAGAATCAACATCCAAACAGAATCAACCCCCAAACAGAATCACCATCCAAACAGAATCAACATCCAAACAGAATCACCATCCAAACAGAATCACCATCCAAACAGAATCACCATCCAAACAGAATCAACATCCAAACAGAATCACCATCCAAACAGAATCAACATCCAAACAGAATCAACATCCAAACAGAATCAACATCCAAACAGAATCACCATCCAAACAGAATCAACATCCAAACAGAATCAACCCCCAAACAGAATCAACATCCAAACAGAATCAACCCCCAAACAGAATCACCATCCAAACAGAATCACCATCCAAACAGAATCAACATCCAAACAGAATCAACATCCAAACAGAATCACCATCCAAACAGAATCAACATCCAAACAGAATCAACCCCCAAACAGAATCACCATCCAAACAGAATCAACATCCAAACAGAATCACCATCCAAACAGAATCACCATCCAAACAGAATCACCATCCAAACAGAATCAACATCCAAACAGAATCACCATCCAAACAGAATCAACATCCAAACAGAATCAACATCCAAACAGAATCAACATCCAAACAGAATCACCATCCAAACAGAATCAACATCCAAACAGAATCAACCCCCAAACAGAATCACCATCCAAACAGAATCAACATCCAAACAGAATCACCATCCAAACAGAATCACCATCCAAACAGAATCAACATCCAAACAGAATCAACCCCCAAACAGAATCACCATCCAAACAGAATCACCATCCAAACAGAATCAACATCCAAACAGAATCAACCTCCAAACAGAATCACCATCCAAACAGAATCAACATCCAAACAGAATCAACCCCCAAACAGAATCACCATCCAAACAGAATCAACATCCAAACAGAATCACCATCCAAACAGAATCACCATCCAAACAGAATCAACATCCAAACAGAATCAACATCCAAACAGAATCACCATCCAAACAGAATCACCATCCAAACAGAATCAACATCCAAACAGAATCACCCCCCAAACAGAATCAACCCCCAAACAGAATCACCATCCAAACAGAATCACCATCCAAACAGAATCAACATCCAAACAGAATCACCATCCAAACAGAATCAACATCCAAACAGAATCACCCCCCAAACAGAATCAACCCCCAAACAGAATCACCATCCAAACAGAATCAACATCCAAACAGAATCACCATCCAAACAGAATCAACATCCAAACAGAATCACCATCCAAACAGAATCAACATCCAAACAGAATCACCCCCTAAACAGAATCACCCCCCAAACAGAATCAACCCCCAAACAGAATCACCATCCAAACAGAATCAACATCCAAACAAAATCACCCCCCAAACAGAATCACCCCCCAAACAGAATCACCCCCCAAACAGAATCAACCCCCAAACAGAATCACCATCCAAACAGAATCAACATCCAAACAAAATCACCCCCCAAACAGAATCACCCCCCAAACAGAATCACCCCCCAAACAGAATCAACCCCCAAACAGAATCACCCCCCAAACAAAATCACCCCCCAAACAGAATCAACATCCAAACAGAATCACCATCCAAACAGAATCACCCCCCAAACAGAATCAACCCCCAAACAGAATCACCATCCAAACAGAATCAACATCCAAACAAAATCACCCCCCAAACAGAATCACCCCCCAAACAGAATCACCATCCAAACAGAATCAACCCCCAAACAGAATCACCATCCAAACAGAATCAACATCCAAACAAAATCACCCCCCAAACAGAATCACCCCCCAAACAGAATCACCCCCCAAACAGAATCAACCCCCAAACAGAATCACCCCCCAAACAAAATCACCCCCCAAACAGAATCACCCCCCAAACAGAATCACCATCCAAACAGAATCACCATCCAAACAGAATCAACCCCCAAACAGAATCACCCCCCAAACAAAATCACCCCCCAAACAGAATCACCCCCCAAACAAAATCACCCCCCAAACAGAATCACCATCCAAACAGAATCACCATCCAAACAGAATCAACCCCCAAACAGAATCACCCCCCAAACAGAATCAACCCCCAAACAGAATCACCCCCCAAACAAAATCACCCCCCAAACAGAATCACCCCCCAAACAGAATCACCATCCAAACAGAATCAACCCCCAAACAGAATCACCCCCCAAACAAAATCACCCCCCAAACAAAATCACCCCCCAAACAAAATCAACCCCCAAACAAAATCAACCCCCAAACAGAATCAACCCCCAAACAAAATCACCCCCCAAACAGAATCACCCCCCAAACAGAATCACCATCCAAACAGAATCAACCCCCAAACAGAATCACCCCCCAAACAAAATCACCCCCCAAACAAAATCACCCCCCAAACAAAATCAACCCCCAAACAAAATCACCCCCCAAACAAAATCAACCCCCAAACAAAATCACCCCCCAAACAGAATCAACCCCCAAACAGAATCACCATCCAAACAGAATCAACCCCCAAACAGAATCACCCCCCAAACAAAATCACCCCCCAAACAAAATCACCCCCCAAACAAAATCAACCCCCAAACAGAATCAACCCCCAAACAGAATCACCCCCCAAACAAAATCACCCCCCAAACAGAATCACCCCCCAAACAGAATCAACCCCCAAACAGAATCACCCCCCAAACAAAATCACCCCCCAAACAAAATCACCCCCCAAACAGAATCACCCCCCAAACAGAATCAACCCCCAAACAGAATCACCCCCCAAACAGAATCACCCCCCAAACAAAATCACCCCCCAAACAAAATCACCCCCCAAACAGAATCACCCCCCAAACAGAATCACCATCCAAACAGAATCACCATCCAAACAAAATCACCCCCCAAACAAAATCACCCCCCAAACAGAATCACCCCCCAAACAGAATCACCCCCCAAACAGAATCACCATCCAAACAGAATCACCATCCAAACAGAATCACCATCCAAACAAAATCACCCCCCAAACAAAATCACCCCCCAAACAGAATCACCCCCCAAACAGAATCACCATCCAAACAGAATCACCATCCAAACAGAATCAACCCCCAAACAGAATCACCCCCCAAACAAAATCACCCCCCAAACAAAATCACCCCCCAAACAGAATCACCCCCCAAACAGAATCAACCCCCAAACAGAATCACCCCCCAAACAAAATCACCCCCCAAACAAAATCACCCCCCAAACAGAATCAACCCCCAAACAGAATCACCATCCAAACAGAATCAACCCCCAAACAGAATCACCCCCCAAACAGAATCACCCCCCAAACAGAATCACCATCCAAACAGAATCACCCCCCAAACAGAATCAACCCCCAAACAGAATCACCCCCCAAACAAAATCACCCCCCAAACAGAATCACCCCCCAAACAGAATCACCATCCAAACAGAATCACCATCCAAACAGAATCACCATCCAAACAGAATCAACCCCCAAACAGAATCACCCCCCAAACAGAATCAACCCCCAAACAGAATCACCCCCCAAACAAAATCACCCCCCAAACAGAATCACCCCCCAAACAGAATCACCATCCAAACAGAATCACCATCCAAACAGAATCAACCCCCAAACAGAATCACCATCCAAACAGAATCACCATCCAAACAGAATCAACATCCAAACAAAATCACCCCCCAAACAGAATCACCCCCCAAACAGAATCACCCCCCAAACAGAATCAACCCCCAAACAGAATCACCCCCCAAACAAAATCACCCCCCAAACAGAATCACCCCCCAAACAGAATCACCATCCAAACAGAATCACCATCCAAACAGAATCACCATCCAAACAGAATCACCATCCAAACAGAATCAACCCCCAAACAGAATCAACCCCCAAACAGAATCACCATCCAAACAGAATCAACATCCAAACAGAATCACCATCCAAACAGAATCACCATCCAAACAGAATCAACATCCAAACAGAATCAACCCCCAAACAGAATCAACATCCAAACAGAATCAACATCCAAACAGAATCAACATCCAAACAGAAT
Source organism: Heterodontus francisci (assembly GCF_036365525.1). Lineage (NCBI taxonomy): Eukaryota > Metazoa > Chordata > Chondrichthyes > Heterodontiformes > Heterodontidae > Heterodontus > Heterodontus francisci. The sequence goes on along the minus strand of NW_027140258.1, from coordinate 14,314 downwards.
CAACATCCAAGCAGAATCACCATCCAAACAGAATCACCATCCAAACAGAATCACCATCCAAACAGAATCAACATCCAAACAGAATCAACCCCCAAACAGAATCAACATCCAAACAGAATCAACATCCAAACAGAATCACCATCCAAACAGAATCACCATCCAAACAGAATCACCATCCAAACAGAATCACCATCCAAACAGAATCACCATCCAAACAGAATCAACATCCAAACAGAATCACCATCCAAACAGAATCAACATCCAAACAGAATCACCATCCAAACAGAATCACCATCCAAACAGAATCACCATCCAAACAGAATCACCATCCAAACAGAATCACCATCCAAACAGAATCAACATCCAAACAGAATCAACCCCCAAACAGAATCAACATCCAAACAGAATCAACCCCCAAACAGAATCACCATCCAAACAGAATCAACATCCAAACAGAATCACCATCCAAACAGAATCACCATCCAAACAGAATCAACATCCAAACAGAATCAACCCCCAAACAGAATCACCATCCAAACAGAATCACCATCCAAACAGAATCAACATCCAAACAGAATCAACCCCCAAACAGAATCACCATCCAAACAGAATCACCATCCAAACAGAATCAACATCCAAACAGAATCAACATCCAAACAGAATCACCATCCAAACAGAATCACCATCCAAACAGAATCACCATCCAAACAGAATCAACATCCAAACAGAATCAACATCCAAACAGAATCACCATCCAAACAGAATCAACATCCAAACAGAATCAACATCCAAACAGAATCAACATCCAAACAGAATCACCATCCAAACAGAATCACCATCCAAACAGAATCACCATCCAAACAGAATCAACATCCAAACAGAATCAACATCCAAACAGAATCACCATCCAAACAGAATCAACATACAAACAGAATCAACATCCAAACAGAATCACCATCCAAACAGAATCAACATCCAAACAGAATCAACATCCAAACATAATCACCATCCAAACAGAATCACCATCCAAACAGAATCACCATCCAAACAGAATCACCATCCAAACAGAATCAACATCCAAACAGAATCAACCCCCAAACAGAATCACCATCCAAACAGAATCAACATCCAAACAGAATCACCGTCCAAACAGAATCACCATCCAAACAGAATCAACATCCAAACAGAATCAACATCCAAACAGAATCACCATCCAAACAGAATCACCATCCAAACAGAATCACCCCCCAAACAGAATCAACCCCCAAACAGAATCACCATCCAAACAGAATCAACATCCAAACAGAATCACCATCCAAACAGAATCAACATCCAAACAGAATCAACATCCAAACAGAATCACCATCCAAACAGAATCAACATCCAAACAGAATCAACATCCAAACAGAATCACCATCCAAACAGAATCACCATCCAAACAGAATCACCATCCAAACAGAATCAACATCCAAACAGAATCAACCCCCAAACAGAATCACCATCCAAACAGAATCAACATCCAAACAGAATCACCATCCAAACAGAATCACCATCCAAACAGAATCACCCCCCAAACAGAATCACCATCCAAACAGAATCACCATCCAAACAGAATAAACATCCAAACAGAATCAACATCCAAACAGAATCACCATCCAAACAGAATCACCATCCAAACAGAATCACCATCCAAACAGAATCACCCCCCAAACAGAATCACCATCCAAACAGAATCACCATCCAAACAGAATCAACATCCAAACAGAATCAACATCCAAACAGAATCACCATCCAAACAGAATCACCATCCAAACAGAATCACCATCCAAACAGAATCACCATCCAAACAGAATCAACATCCAAACAGAATCACCATCCAAACAGAATCACCATCCAAACAGAATCACCATCCAAACAGAATCAACATCCAAACAGAATCAACATCCAAACAGAATCACCATCCAAACAGAATCACCATCCAAACAGAATCACCCCCCAAACAGAATCACCATCCAAACAGAATCACCATCCAAACAGAATCAACATCCAAACAGAATCAACATCCAAACAGAATCACCATCCAAACAGAATCACCATCCAAACAGAATCACCATCCAAACAGAATCAACATCCAAACAGAATCAACCCCCAAACAGAATCACCATCCAAACAGAATCACCATCCAAACAGAATCAACATCCAAACAGAATCACCATCCAAACAGAATCAACATCCAAACAGAATCAACATCCAAACAGAATCACCATCCAAACAGAATCACCATCCAAACAGAATCACCCCCCAAACAGAATCAACCCCCAAACAGAATCACCATCCAAACAGAATCAACATCCAAACAGAATCACCCCCCAAACTGAATCAACCCCCAAACAGAATCACCATCCAAACAGAATCACCCCCCAAACAGAATCAACCCCCAAACAGAATCACCATCCAAACAGAATCAACATCCAAACAGAATCACCATCCAAACAGAATCACCATCCAAACAGAATCAACATCCAAACAGAATCAACATCCAAACAGAATCACCATCCAAACAGAATCAACATCCAAACAGAATCACCATCCAAACAGAATCAACATCCAAACAGAATCACCCCCTAAACAGAATCACCCCCCAAACAGAATCAACCCCCAAACAGAATCACCATCCAAACAGAATCAACATCCAAACAAAATCACCCCCCAAACAGAATCACCCCCCAAACAGAATCACCCCCCAAACAGAATCAACCCCCAAACAGAATCACCATCCAAACAGAATCAACATCCAAACAAAATCACCCCCCAAACAGAATCACCCCCCAAACAGAATCACCCCCCAAACAGAATCAACCCCCAAACAGAATCACCCCCCAAACAAAATCACCCCCCAAACAGAATCAACATCCAAACAGAATCAACCCCCAAACAGAATCACCATCCAAACAGAATCACCATCCAAACAGAATCACCATCCAAACAGAATCACCCCCCAAACAGAATCACCCCCCAAACAGAATCACCCCCCAAACAGAATCAACCCCCAAACAGAATCACCCCCCAAACAAAATCACCCCCCAAACAGAATCACCATCCAAACAGAATCACCATCCAAACAGAATCACCATCCAAACAGAATCAACCCCCAAACAGAATCACCCCCCAAACAGAATCAACATCCAAACAGAATCACCATCCAAACAGAATCAACATCCAAACAGAATCACCATCCAAACAGAATCAACCCCCAAACAGAATCAACCCCCAAACAGAATCACCATCCAAACAGAATCACCATCCAAACAGAATCAACATCCAAACAAAATCACCCCCCAAACAGAATCACCCCCCAAACAGAATCACCCCCCAAACAGAATCAACCCCCAAACAGAATCACCCCCCAAACAAAATCACCCCCCAAACAGAATCACCCCCCAAACAGAATCACCATCCAAACAGAATCACCATCCAAACAGAATCACCATTCAAACAGAATCACCATCCAAACAGAATCACCATCCAAACAGAATCACCATCCAAACAGAATCACCATCCAAACAGAATCACCATTCAAACAGAATCACCATCCAAACAGAATCACCATCCAAACAGAATCACCATTCAAACAGAATCACCATCCAAACAGAATCACCATCCAAACAGAATCACCATCCAAACAGAATCACCATTCAAACAGAATCACCATTCAAACAGAATCACCATCCAAACAGAATCACCATCCAAACAGAATCACCATCCAAACAGAATCACCATCCAAACAGAATCACCATCCAAACAGAATCAACCCCCAAACAGAATCAACCCCCAAACAGAATCACCATCCAAACAGAATCAACATCCAAACAGAATCACCATCCAAACAGAATCACCATCCAAACAGAATCAACATCCAAACAGAATCACCATCCAAACAGAATCAACATCCAAACAGAATCACCATCCAAACAGAATCAACATCCAAACAGAATCACCATCCAAACAGAATCAACCCCCAAACAGAATCAACCCCCAAACAGAATCACCATCCAAACAGAATCAACATCCAAACAGAATCACCATCCAAACAGAATCACCATCCAAACAGAATCAACATCCAAACAGAATCACCATCCAAACAGAATCAACATCCAAACAGAATCACCATCCAAACAGAATCAACATCCAAACAGAATCACCATCCAAACAGAATCACCATCCAAACAGAATCAACATCCAAACAGAATCACCATCCAAACAGAATCACCCCCCAAACAGAATCAACATCCAAACAGAATCAACATCCAAACAGAATCACCATCCAAACAGAATCAACCCCCCCAAACAGAATCAACATCCAAACAGAATCAACATCCAAACAGAATCACCATCCAAACAGAATCACTCCCCAAACAGAATCAACATCCAAACAGAATCAACATCCAAACAGAATCACCATCCAAACAGAATCACCCCCCAAACAGAATCAACCCCCAAACAGAATCACCATCCAAACAGAATCAACATCCAAACAAAATCACCCCCCAAACAGAATCACCCCCCAAACAGAATCACCCCCCAAACAGAATCAACCCCCAAACAGAATCACCCCCCAAACAAAATCACCCCCCAAACAGAATCACCCCCCAAACAGAATCACCATCCAAACAGAATCACCATCCAAACAGAATCAACCCCCAAACAGAATCACCCCCCAAACAGAATCAACCCCCAAACAGAATCACCCCCCAAACAAAATCACCCCCCAAACAGAATCACCCCCCAAACAGAATCACCATCCAAACAGAATCACCATCCAAACAGAATCACCATCCAAACAGAATCAACCCCCAAACAGAATCACCCCCCAAACAGAATCACCCCCCAAACAGAATCACCATCCAAACAGAATCACCATCCAAACAGAATCACCCCCCAAACAGAATCAACCCCCAAACAGAATCACCCCCCAAACAAAATCACCCCCCAAACAGAATCACCCCCCAAACAGAATCACCATCCAAACAGAATCACCATCCAAACAGAATCACCATCCAAACAGAATCAACCCCCAAACAGAATCACCCCCCAAACAGAATCAACCCCCAAACAGAATCACCATCCAAACAGAATCACCATTCAAACAGAATCACCATCCAAACAGAATCACCATCCAAACAGAATCACCATCCAAACAGAATCACCATCCAAACAGAATCAACCCCCAAACAGAATCACCATCCAAACAGAATCACCATTCAAACAGAATCACCATCCAAACAGAATCACCATCCAAACAGAATCACCATCCAAACAGAATCACCATCCAAACAGAATCACCATTCAAACAGAATCACCATCCAAACAGAATCACCATCCAAACAGAATCAACATCCAACCAGAATCACCATTCAAACAGAATCACCATCCAAACAGAATCACCATCCAAACAGAATCACCATCCAAACAGAATCACCATCCAAACAGAATCACCATCCAAACAGAATCACCATCCAAACAGAATCAACCCCCAAACAGAATCAACCCCCAAACAGAATCACCATCCAAACAGAATCAACATCCAAACAGAATCACCATCCAAACAGAATCACCATCCAAACAGAATCAACATCCAAACAGAATCACCATCCAAACAGAATCAACATCCAAACAGAATCACCATCCAAACAGAATCAACATCCAAACAGAATCACCATCCAAACAGAATCAACCCCCAAACAGAATCAACCCCCAAACAGAATCACCATCCAAACAGAATCAACATCCAAACAGAATCACCATCCAAACAGAATCACCATCCAAACAGAATCAACATCCAAACAGAATCACCATCCAAACAGAATCAACATCCAAACAGAATCACCATCCAAACAGAATCAACATCCAAACAGAATCACCATCCAAACAGAATCACCATCCAAACAGAATCAACATCTAAACAGAATCACCATCCAAACAGAATCACCCCCCAAACAGAATCAACATCCAAACAGAATCAACATCCAAACAGAATCACCATCCAAACAGAATCAACCCCCCCAAACAGAATCAACATCCAAACAGAATCAACATCCAAACAGAATCACCATCCAAACAGAATCACTCCCCAAACAGAATCAACATCCAAACAGAATCAACATCCAAACAGAATCACCATCCAAACAGAATCACCCCCCAAACAGAATCAACCCCCAAACAGAATCACCATCCAAACAGAATCAACATCCAAACAAAATCACCCCCCAAACAGAATCACCCCCCAAACAGAATCACCCCCCAAACAGAATCAACCCCCAAACAGAATCACCCCCCAAACAAAATCACCCCCCAAACAGAATCACCCCCCAAACAGAATCACCATCCAAACAGAATCACCATCCAAACAGAATCAACCCCCAAACAGAATCACCCCCCAAACAGAATCAACCCCCAAACAGAATCACCCCCCAAACAAAATCACCCCCCAAACAGAATCACCCCCCAAACAGAATCACCATCCAAACAGAATCACCATCCAAACAGAATCACCATCCAAACAGAATCAACCCCCAAACAGAATCACCCCCCAAACAGAATCACCCCCCAAACAGAATCACCATCCAAACAGAATCACCATCCAAACAGAATCACCCCCCAAACAGAATCAACCCCCAAACAGAATCACCCCCCAAACAAAATCACCCCCCAAACAGAATCACCCCCCAAACAGAATCACCATCCAAACAGAATCACCATCCAAACAGAATCACCATCCAAACAGAATCAACCCCCAAACAGAATCACCCCCCAAACAGAATCAACCCCCAAACAGAATCACCCCCCAAACAAAATCACCCCCCAAACAGAATCACCCCCCAAACAGAATCACCATCCAAACAGAATCACCATCCAAACAGAATCACCATCCAAACAGAATCAACCCCCAAACAGAATCACCCCCCAAACAGAATCACCATCCAAACAGAATCACCATCCAAACAGAATCAACATCCAAACAAAATCACCTCCCAAACAGAATCACCCCCCAAACAGAATCACCCCCAAAAAATGATCAACCCCCAAACAGAATCACCCCCCAAACAAAATCACCCCCCAAACAGAATCACCCCCCAAACAGAATCACCATCCAAACAGAATCACCATCCAAACAGAATCACCATCCAAACAGAATCACCATTCAAACAGAATCACCCCCCAAACAGAATCAACCCCCAAACAGAATCACCATCCAAACAGAATCACCATCCAAACAGAATCACCATCCAAACAGAATCACCCCCCAAACAGAATCAACCCCCAAACAGAATCAACCCCCAAACAGAATCACCATCCAAACAGAATCAACATCCAAACAGAATCACCATCCAAACAGAATCACCATCCAAACAGAATCACCATCCAAACAGAATCACCCCCCAAACAGAATCAACCCCCAAACAGAATCAACCCCCAAACAGAATCACCATCCAAACAGAATCAACATCCAAACAGAATCAACATCCAAACAGAATCACCCCCCAAACAGAATCACCATCCAAACAGAATCACCATCCAAACAGAATCACCCCCCAAACAGAATCAACCCCCAAACAGAATCACCCCCCAAACAAAATCACCCCCCAAACAGAATCACCCCCCAAACAGAATCACCATCCAAACAGAATCACCATCCAAACAGAATCACCATCCAAACAGAATCAACCCCCAAACAGAATCACCCCCCAAACAGAATCAACCCCCAAACAGAATCACCCCCCAAACAAAATCACCCCCCAAACAGAATCACCCCCCAAACAGAATCACCATCCAAACAGAATCACCATCCAAACAGAATCACCATCCAAACAGAATCAACCCCCAAACAGAATCACCCCCCAAACAGAATCACCATCCAAACAGAATCACCATCCAAACAGAATCAACATCCAAACAAAATCACCTCCCAAACAGAATCACCCCCCAAACAGAATCACCCCCCAAACAGAATCAACCCCCAAACAGAATCACCCCCAAAACAAAATCACCCCCCAAACAGAATCACCCCCCAAACAGAATCACCATCCAAACAGAATCACCATCCAAACAGAATCACCATCCAAACAGAATCACCATTCAAACAGAATCACCATCCAAACAGAATCACCATCCAAACAGAATCACCATCCAAACAGAATCACCATCCAAACAGAATCACCCCCCAAACAGAATCAACCCCCAAACAGAATCAACCCCCAAACAGAATCACCATCCAAACAGAATCAACATCCAAACAGAATCACCATCCAAACAGAATCACCATCCAAACAGAATCAACATCCAAACAGAATCAACCCCCAAACAGAATCAACATCCAAACAGAATCAACATCCAAACAGAATCAACATCCAAACAGAATCACCATCCAAACAGAATCACCATCCAAACAGAATCACCATCCAAACAGAATCAACATCCAAACAGAATCAACCCCCAAACAGAATCAACATCCAAACAGAATCACCATCCAAACAGAATCACCATCCAAACAGAATCACCATCCAAACAGAATCACCATCCAAACAGAATCACCATCCAAACAGAATCAACATCCAAACAGAATCACCATCCAAACAGAATCAACATCCAAACAGAATCACCATCCAAACAGAATCACCATCCAAACAGAATCACCATCCAAACAGAATCACCATCCAAACAGAATCACCATCCAAACAGAATCAACATCCAAACAGAATCAACCCCCAAACAGAATCAACATCCAAACAGAATCAACCCCCAAACAGAATCACCATCCAAACAGAATCAACATCCAAACAGAATCACCATCCAAACAGAATCACCATCCAAACAGAATCAACATCCAAACAGAATCAACCCCCAAACAGAATCACCATCCAAACAGAATCACCATCCAAACAGAATCAACATCCAAACAGAATCAACCCCCAAACAGAATCACCATCCAAACAGAATCACCATCCAAACAGAATCAACATCCAAACAGAATCAACATCCAAACAGAATCACCATCCAAACAGAATCACCATCCAAACAGAATCACCATCCAAACAGAATCAACATCCAAACAGAATCAACATCCAAACAGAATCAACATCCAAACAGAATCACCATCCAAACAGAATCACCATCCAAACAGAATCAACATCCAAACAGAATCAACATCCAAACAGAATCACCATCCAAACAGAATCAACATCCAAACAGAATCAACATCCAAACAGAATCAACATCCAAACAGAATCACCATCCAAACAGAATCACCATCCAAACAGAATCACCATCCAAACAGAATCAACATCCAAACAGAATCAACCCCCAAACAGAATCACCATCCAAACAGAATCAACATCCAAACAGAATCACCATCCAAACAGAATCACCATCCAAACAGAATCAACATCCAAACAGAATCAACATCCAAACAGAATCACCATCCAAACAGAATCAACATCCAAACAGAATCACCATCCAAACAGAATCACCATCCAAACAGAATCACCATCCAAACAGAATCACCATCCAAACAGAATCACCATCCAAACAGAATCAACATCCAAACAGAATCAACCCCCAAACAGAATCAACATCCAAACAGAATCAACCCCCAAACAGAATCACCATCCAAACAGAATCAACATCCAAACAGAATCACCATCCAAACAGAATCACCATCCAAACAGAATCACCATCCAAACAGAATCAACATCCAAACAGAATCACCATCCAAACAGAATCAACATCCAAACAGAATCACCATCCAAACAGAATCACCATCCAAACAGAATCACCATCCAAACAGAATCACCATCCAAACAGAATCACCCCCCAAACAGAATCAACCCCCAAACAGAATCACCATCCAAACAGAATCACCCCCCAAACAGAATCACCCCCCAAACAGAATCAACCCCCAAACAGAATCACCCCCCAAACAAAATCACCCCCCAAACAGAATCACCCCCCAAACAGAATCACCATCCAAACAGAATCACCATCCAAACAGAATCACCATCCAAACAGAATCACCATCCAAACAGAATCAACCCCAAACAGAATCAACCCCAAACAGAATCACCATCCAAACAGAATCAACATCCAAACAGAATCACCATCCAAACAGAATCACCATCCAAACAGAATCACCATCCAAACAGAATCACCATCCAAACAGAATCACCCCCAAACAGAATCACCATCCAAACAGAATCACCATCCAAACAGAATCACCCCAACAAAATCCCCAAACAGAATCACCATCCCCAAACAGAATCACCATCCAAACAGAATCACCCTCCAAACAGAATCACCCTCCAAACAGAATCAACAGACCCATCAAACAGAATCACCCCCAAACAGAATCAACATCCAAACAGAATCAACATCCAAACAGAATCACCATCCAAACAGAATCACCATCCAAACAGAATCAACCCCCCCAAACAGAATCAACATCCAAACAGAATCAACATCCAAACAGAATCACCATCCAAACAGAATCACCATCCAAACAGAATCACCATCCAAACAGAATCAACCCCCCCAAACAGAATCACCATCCAAACAGAATCAACATCCAAACAGAATCACCATCCAAACAGAATCACCATCCAAACAGAATCAACCCCCCCAAACAGAATCACCCCCCAAACAGAATCAACATCCAAACAGAATCAACATCCAAACAGAATCACCATCCAAACAGAATCAACATCCAAACAGAATCACCATCCAAACAGAATCACCATCCAAACAGAATCAACATCCAAACAGAATCAACATCCAAACAGAATCACCATCCAAACAGAATCACCATCCAAACAGAATCAACCCCCCCAAACAGAATCACCCCCCAAACAGAATCAACATCCAAACAGAATCAACATCCAAACAGAATCACCATCCAAACAGAATCAACATCCAAACAGAATCACCATCCAAACAGAATCACCATCCAAACAGAATCAACATCCAAACAGAATCAACATCCAAACAGAATCACCATCCAAACAGAATCACCATCCAAACAGAATCACCCCCTAAACAGAATCAACCCCCAAACAGAATCACCATCCAAACAGAATCAACATCCAAACAGAATCAACATCCAAACAGAATCACCATCCAAACAGAATCAACATCCAAACAGAATCACCATCCAAACAGAATCAACATCCAAACAGAATCACCCCCTAAACAGAATCACCCCCCAAACAGAATCAACCCCCAAACAGAATCACCATCCAAACAGAATCAACATCCAAACAAAATCCCCCCCCAAACAGAATCACCCCCCAAACAGAATCACCCCCCAAACAGAATCAACCCCCAAACAGAATCACCATCCAAACAGAATCAACATCCAAACAAAATCACCCCCCAAACAGAATCACCCCCCAAACAGAATCACCCCCCAAACAGAATCAACCCCCAAACAGAATCACCCCCTAAACAAAATCACCCCCCAAACAGAATCAACATCCAAACAGAATCAACCCCCAAACAGAATCACCCCCTAAACAAAATCACCCCCCAAACAGAATCACCATCCAAACAGAATCACCATCCAAACAGAATCACCATCCAAACAGAATCACCCCCCAAACAGAATCACCCCCCAAACAGAATCAACCCCCAAACAGAATCACCCCCCAAACAAAATCACCCCCCAAACAGAATCACCCCCCAAACAGAATCACCATCCAAACAGAATCACCATCCAAACAGAATCACCCCCCAAACAGAATCACCCCCCAAACAGAATCACCCCCCAAACAGAATCAACCCCCAAACAGAATCACCATCCAAACAGAATCACCCCCCAAACAGAATCACCCCCCAAACAGAATCAACCCCCAAACAGAATCACCCCCCAAACAAAATCACCCCCCAAACAGAATCACCCCCCAAACAGAATCACCATCCAAACAGAATCACCATCCAAACAGAATCACCATCCAAACAGAATCACCATCCAAACAGAATCACCATCCAAACAGAATCACCATCCAAACAGAATCAACCCCCAAACAGAATCAACCCCCAAACAGAATCACCATCCAAACAGAATCAACCCCCAAACAGAATCAACCCCCAAACAGAATCACCATCCAAACAGAATCACCATCCAAACAGAATCAACCCCCAAACAGAATCAACCCCCAAACAGAATCACCATCCAAACAGAATCACCATCCAAACAGAATCACCATCCAAACAGAATCACCATCCAAACAGAATCACCATCCAAACAGAATCACCATCCAAACACAATCACCATCCAAACAGAATCACCATCCAAACAGAATCAACCCCCAAACAGAATCAACCCCCAAACAGAATCACCATCCAAACAGAATCACCATCCAAACAGAATCACCATCCAAACAGAATCACCATCCAAACAGAATCACCCCCCAAACAGAATCACCATCCAAACAGAATCACCATCCAAACAGAATCACCCCCCAAACAGAATCAACATCCAAACAGAATCAACATCCAAACAGAATCACCATCCAAACAGAATCACCATCCAAACAGAATCAACCCCCCCAAACAGAATCAACATCCAAACAGAATCAACATCCAAACAGAATCACCATCCAAACAGAATCACCATCCAAACAGAATCACCATCCAAACAGAATCAACCCCCCCAAACAGAATCACCATCCAAACAGAATCAACATCCAAACAGAATCACCATCCAAACAGAATCACCATCCAAACAGAATCAACCCCCCCAAACAGAATCACCCCCCAAAAAGAATCAACATCCAAACAGAATCAACATCCAAACAGAATCACCATCCAAACAGAATCAACATCCAAACAGAATCACCATCCAAACAGAATCACCATCCAAACAGAATCAACATCCAAACAGAATCAACATCCAAACAGAATCACCATCCAAACAGAATCACCATCCAAACAGAATCACCCCCCAAACAGAATCAACCCCCAAACAGAATCACCATCCAAACAGAATCAACATCCAAACAGAATCACCATCCAAACAGAATCAACATCCAAACAGAATCAACATCCAAACAGAATCACCATCCAAACAGAATCAACATCCAAACAGAATCAACATCCAAACAGAATCACCATCCAAACAGAATCACCATCCAAACAGAATCAACCCCCAAACAGAATCACCATCCAAACAGAATCAACATCCAAACAGAATCACCATCCAAACAGAATCACCATCCAAACAGAATCAACATCCAAACAGAATCAACCCCCAAACAGAATCACCATCCAAACAGAATCAACATCCAAACAGAATCACCATCCAAACAGAATCACCATCCAAACAGAATCAACATCCAAACAGAATCAACATCCAAACAGAATCACCATCCAAACAGAATCACCATCCAAACAGAATCACCCCCCAAACAGAATCACCATCCAAACAGAATCACCATCCAAACAGAATCAACATCCAAACAGAATCAACATCCAAACAGAATCACCATCCAAACAGAATCACCATCCAAACAGAATCACCATCCAAACAGAATCAACATCCAAACAGAATCAACATCCAAACAGAATCACCATCCAAACAGAATCACCATCCAAACAGAATCAACATCCAAACAGAATCACCATCCAAACAGAATCACCCCCCAAACAGAATCAACCCCCAAACAGAATCACCATCCAAACAGAATCAACATCCAAACAGAATCACCCCCCAAACAGAATCAACCCCCAAACAGAATCAACATCCAAACAGAATCACCCCCCAAACAGAATCAACCCCCAAACAGAATCACCATCCAAACAGAATCAACATCCAAACAGAATCACCATCCAAACAGAATCACCATCCAAACAGAATCAACATCCAAACAGAATCACCATCCAAACAGAATCACCCCCCAAACAGAATCAACCCCCAAACAGAATCACCATCCAAACAGAATCAACATCCAAACAGAATCACCCCCCAAACAGAATCAACCCCCAAACAGAATCACCATCCAAACAGAATCACCCCCCAAACAGAATCAACCCCCAAACAGAATCACCATCCAAACAGAATCAACATCCAAACAGAATCACCATCCAAACAGAATCACCATCCAAACAGAATCACCATCCAAACAGAATCAACATCCAAACAGAATCAACATCCAAACAGAATCACCATCCAAACAGAATCAACATCCAAACAGAATCACCATCCAAACAGAATCAACATCCAAACAGAATCACCCCCTAAACAGAATCACCCCCCAAACAGAATCAA